>NW_028257644.1:0-159977 GCF_054643075.1 Acanthaster planci | reverse complement strand
ATATGTACATATACAATGTGCATACACAATGTACCGTACTGCACCGATATTCTGTGCCGGGCCGGCTGCCGCTGCACACATGCAGCTCACGCTTGCCATAGCACTCACAAGTATCGGCACCGGCGAGGCACAAACGACCCAGTCATGTGGTGGAGTGGTGCAATTTAGCATGTTTCGCATAATTCGTTCATTAAAAGCAAGCATTTGAAAAGGGTTTGATAGGTATTTATTTTTTGTCCTTTGCAGAAAGTTTTCTGTACTTTTTAGGTCATTCTTAGAGGGAAATTTTGCAAGTTCCATTTCAAGCAGTGGATTCCGTTTCACAGTGTTGATTCCGCAAATTCCATCCATTTTCTGTGATTCTGGAAAATCATTGGCTCTTCATTTATCATCAGTTGTTATCACCTGTGACCAAGATAACAGAAACATTGCCACCTAATAGGTCACTTCGTTTTACACGGATCTGGATCTCAATCAGTGATCCCACTGCTGGTTCGCTCCATCCATCAGGCGGGTTTTGAGGTCAGTGAACCAATGACGGATCACTTACTGTGATCCGGATCCGCGAGAAACACACTGGCCCAAAGAAAACAAAGGTTTATAATCAAGATGTACTCCAAGGCCTGCAAATTATACAGTAGATTTCCGTTATACGTGTAGTGCTCTCAAGAGGACCTAACAGAATTAAGCATTACAACCACACAGCTCTATAAACAAGTGGATGAACGCACAACATGTGCACCTCACGTGTGCACATGTACTTCTATGTACATGTATAGATACATGTATCCACATGCACATCATGTATATGAATTTTGTTTACATGAATTGGCACATGTATGAACAGTAGTTTTCGGAGTACATACCTTGTATCCAGTTATCTCTCCCCCACCTAAAGTGGGTTGAGTCTACTACTGCATACCTACCAGATTATCGATACATATGCATTATTTCCTAAGTCCATTCCTTCCATTCACTAAATTTTTGATCACCAGCAGAGCGCCCTCACTCACTCGACCCCCACGAAGGCGGCCGCCATTTTCTACCTCTTTTTCCATATGCAAAGTGTGCCGAAGCCAAGTGGGAAAGAGGGAGGGAGATTGGTAATCTGGTAGGTATGCAGTAATAGACTCAACCTACTCTAGGTGGGGGAGGGGGGAAGAGTTTACTGCCTGCAACCTACACAGATTCCAATACATATGCAGAGTAGCACTGAATCAATGGACAGTGGGAGGGCGAGGACGCACTACCAATATCTAGCTATCACACAACAAAAGGATTGAGGGTGTCCCAGGTAGAAATTTGGCGGGGTTTTAAACAATTTTCGGGGTGTAAAGGGAACTTGCATCGGAGAGTCCGAGGAGAGGGCACGTCTTGCCAGCCTCAATGATTTTGCTGTAATTGAGTTTGAAACTGCGAGAATCCAGCCAGTTGCGCCAAAGAACTTAATGATTGGAAGCTAGTGTATCGGTGAAGATACGTTCCATTAATGATTGGAAGCTAGTGTATCGGTGAAGATAAGTTCTGACCGATACGCAAGGTGAAAAAAAAAACTACTTGAGACGCAAGATTTCCCAAGAACCAGGCATCTACGCAACCTGGTTCTTCTGACTAGCAGTCCGATCCAAGGGCTGGCCAGAAACTCGAGGAACAACTCAGGACTCGGGGTCAAGTCAAGACCACTGTACGACAGAGAGTCAGGCTGGTACCTGAAGGCTACTCTGCGTTGAGACAGCCCGAGAGTTCCTGGCCAAAACGTGAACCAGTCATTGCTGCAGTGACAAAAGGATCCTTTAGAATTTTTACGTTAAATTTAAGTTGTGCACCTACTGCGTTGAAAACCCCGTAAGTCCTGAGCGTATTTCATATCGTGTAAGATCAACAAAACTGTAAATATTTTTTTAAAACAATAATAAATTTGTAAATTGGTCTCCGTAAAATAGAAGATCTTGTATCCGGTGTCTTATTTTGCCAGAGAGTGCAAATAACTGCCGAAGGTTATGTCCACGGGGTTGGGGGTAACCCGGTATGTGACAATTGTCTTGGCTTTTCATCGTGGCTTTGTTGATCGGTGAGGGATTTCGTGACATTCTGATCCCAGGACTTATCTGGTGCTCTATCACTTACAAATCTCCAAACTGGCTTTTCGCTCTCCAGTCTATGATGCGCTTCGACATATCTGTCAGCTAGAAGCGCCGTGTTCTGAAGCGTACTAGGTTTTCGTTCTTTTAGGTACAGAGCCAGGTCCTTACCACAGCCAGAGATAATTCGCTCACGTAAAAGCAGATCTGATAAGCTGTCATATGTTTTGGTTGACTCATTTAACTCAACCCAACGTTCAAATACCTTTCCAACCTCGCTGAATATTGTGAAAACGTTTCGCCAATCTCACGTTTAGCATTTCTAAATTTCACGCGATAGCCTTCTTCTGTAAGCAAGTACCTATGTAACAGCGCTGTTTTCAATTCTTTGTATACGATTGCCCTCTCAACTGGCATATGCAAGTAGACTTCTAACGCCTTGCCCGTCAACAAACTACTTAGTGCAAGCGCCCATTCACCCCTTGGCCAGTTCGCAGTCTTTGCAAATCTTTCAAACCTCCTAAGTTACGCGTCCATATCATCGCGGCCATCCTTAAAGGCAGGAAGTTTTGGCTTTTTCACTTTCGTTTCCGATTTGCCTTTACTACCGGCCAGCTGCGTTTCTGGTTTCAGCTCTAATTCTTTCATCTCTTTGTTGTACTCTCTTTCTTTAGCACGGTCTTCTGACGTTTCTTTAACAAGTTTTTCTTCTCTATCTAGCTTTTCGTGATTTACCTGTTCTAGTCTTTCTCTCTTCTTTTCTTCTTTCAACTCCCTATCCTGCGCAAAGTCTACGAGTTCCTTACCCTGCAGACCTAGAGACTTACCTAGCTCGATATATTTGACGAACTCCATTGTCAAAATGCAGAGTGTGAGTAAAACAACAATGGTTGCAATTGTACCAATCCTTACGCGTTTATTAGAGTTATAAGACAGACTGTAAGATCTCAGCTTGCGACAGGTGTCATTCCTAAGTGACCTACACAATGTGTCATCTACATTGGTTACCTGGACCAGACGGCCAGTCACTATACCAAACTTAATAGCTGTATCGGACCATGAAAGGAGGACACTCAAAGATATCGAATAGAGCTGAAGGTAGACACAGAACTGATTCCTGAGATCTCAACAAATGGGGGTACATGTATAATCAGTACGCCTCTGCACAACGCATTGCAAGGGTCACCCGACGTAAATGGTCATAGTGTTATTAGCATATAGCCATGTAGATAACTTCCAACATACACTAATGAAAAATGTCGACATTGAGCGTATTATAAACCTAGTGTCTTGGATCGTGATAGGGCGGCAAGGTTTGATGTCTGAGAAAATCAGCCATTTGGAACAGATAATGCTAACGATCGAGGAAATCCAAATAGCCAAGGGAAACTTTAGCCTAAGGGGTAAAGATAGAAGAACACTCCCTCTCAGCTTGGATTCCTGGGCCACTAATAGTACGAGGAGAATGAACAAAGCCTGGAATTGTAACCTACAACGTGGATGAAAATGGCACCGTAGGACTATCACCAACAAAAGTACATGTATGTGTAGAGGATATCATCAACAGACCACTATCCAGGAATGTAGCAGCAATTGGAAGCCACATAGGGCGGCTGTACTGAAATGCTTTCCAAGAAGAGGATACCTGGAGTCAGAGTTGTCTAAGGGACAGAAGTTAATTTAAAAAGGTAGGTAGCTGAGGCAACACCCAGTGGCTACATGCGATTGGCGATGGCAGTACTTGGTCCCGCAGAAGAGAGTCGGTTAATGCACTAATCGGCATTAGAATTGGAGTTCACATTGCTCTTCATGTCATGAAAATGGAGAACTCTGTACTCCAGTGTTGATGTTTCCCTAGGAAGCTGGCTCAATTAATTCTGAGGTTTAGGAATTAGGTCTAATGGTCTGAATAACAGAAGTTTTTCCCGGCTATTTCAGACAGAATCGCTGGGAGTCTGGCGCAGAATAATAGCAACTAGATGTACCATATTAAGGCAGAGCCAACAATATGTAGACTGTCGGGTACCAAGAGACTGGCTCAACCACCCTGCGATGTAGCGCCTGTTCTCTCGTGTGAATCCTTCCATCAGAGCAGATGACTCTTAACGGGTTGTTGGCTTGAAGATGTGAGTTACCTTCAGGCTAGTCTCAAAGCCTACGGCTCATTGGAACATCCAATTTTCAGGAGGCCAAGGCGTAGTACAAGAGCACCTCCTCCGTAATTTATCTGGTGAAGTGACTAACGTGCTAACCAAAGCACTCCTGAGTGTGAAAATTGGAAGTTTAGGGACAGGAGTACCCCATGAAGATTAGAAGAGCCAGTAAAAACCAGTAGTTGAGGGTTCATCGTCAGATTCAACTGTTAACCGGGTGTGTCTTGATGGTAAGAGGTATCAGTTTTTTTTGGGGGGGGGAATTCATTTTTGGGCCGAAGATATGCTTATCAGATAAAGGTCCAGGCGAAGGGTGAGAGAGGAGCATAATTGGATTGGAGAATATAAAATGACAAGAATCGTGGAATTAGGAAACTGGAAGTTACGTGGAAAGATTGAAGTGGGAAGTAAAACGACATCCCAACGAAGCTTGGATTGAAGCTGACAGGGGCCAAGTTGCCGTGACAGGAACCCATGCACATGTAACAATTACTTGTAGCAACAAAGATTGGAATTCAATAAAGACCCCGGTCGAGCGAAGGGGCAGACATGACTGCAAGAGGGTAGCCGAATGAGGAATGGAAGGTATTCATTTGACTGAGGAAACATCTTCTAGAACCTTGCTACTGTAGAGAGTGCCTTGAATGTGGGCATCTGCAAAGGCACCTGCAAAGCAATGTAACTAGAAGCGTTAGACCAACGGGGATGGGAAGAGTGTCAACATTCCCTCTGGTCAATCTCCCAAGCACTGTCAGCGTAGATTGATGAAGAGGCAAAGCAGGATTTGACTGGTGCGTAAAAAAAAGGCGGGGGAAAGAGAACCAGAACTGTTCCACTGTATCTCCTCCAAACTTTTAAAGACCACTGGTAAGTGACAATGAAAAGGGTGGGAGACCAGAGAAAAGTTTATCTTCATCGAGCGTGGAGTCATTGCCAGCAGACTAGTTAAGTCGGGTGGAATTTATGCTTACTGACAATGAACAGCTACAGTACATGCGAATGACGGTGAAGCATTTCTGGAGAATGAAAAAAACAAAAACTAGAGGTTTGACGGTTGTTAAAACAACTGCAGGCTGTTTTGGCATTTTCGAGAAAGCATTTCAAAAACTATATAACTTTGAAACTATCAGAATAGTAAACTTTAACATTTCATGAACATTACATAATTCAATCAAATTGACAAGAGCGCCGAACACTGGCCTTGAAAAACATCTACAAAATCTGTAGTGGAAAACGAAATATTCAAAAAATAAAAAAAAAAAATGTTGATGACTTCATCATGAGGTCATAAATTAAGCCAACAATTTTTATCAAGGTCTTGGTTGGCTGTAACTTTGATGATGATCAAACATCTCAAAGTTACCCAAATTGTGGCTTGAAAACGTGTACAAAGTCAATGGGCATCAATATTGAAAGGGGTGATTCCTGTTTTCAGGGGTCCAACAGGGTTTATCACTGCTGACCATGTTCAAAGTCCTCTTTTTATTACATGCTGTTGATTTTGCCTCTGTTTCTGGTCAAATCACCCTGAAATAAATCTTTTGTATGAGGAAATGAATGTGGGGTGGAAATATTTCATTTCCGAGTTACATTATATTTGACACTTGGATCAAGATTTTCATTTATCATAATGAGGAAACACTTGTTTGGATTTATCTACAAATTGAAAATGATACCTGCCTCTTGGAAAATTTATACAGTCTCCTTGAAATCTGAGATATTTGTTTTCATTTTAAGCATTTTTCTGATTAACTTTGCAATCATCATGCCCATTATGTTACACAATGGTGATGTCGACATTAAAGCCTTGTTAATAACTAACTCCTTCACAATCTCAGAAACTTTCAATGAGTGTTTCCTCTTCTTTTAAGTTACGTGTACATGATGTGGATTTAAATTAGATGTGTCCTGCACAGCATCATGGTATTTCCTTGTAAATTTCACATACATGTACTGTCAAGGCTACTTACTGTCAAGGCTACTTACTGTCAAAACAAAAACATTAAACTGCAAAGTACTCTAATTCTTAAGAACGTCAGTCAATCTGACATTTGTTTGCTGCAACAGTTAAAGCCCCATCTGTAAAACATACCTAGTGTGACTAAAAGTAGAAGAGCAGGTCAAATTTTGAAGTTCCAGGGAGTACATTTAACCTTAATTTGTTCATAGACCATTCAGAAAGGAGCCACCTATCAAGTACGTACACCTGTAGGATGGGACGTGTACAGTATCTCTGACACCCCTGTTCCTTTGTGCATATGAACTTTGATAATGACCCCAAACAGCATGAAATATTTTGATCTTGTTTTCATGAAATGACATGTATTGGTTTTGAGTGTGTGTTTATAAGAATGGCTTCTGGAAATGTGTTTTCAGTCAGATTCTGATTTCTTTCATGCGTAACACAGTAGTGTTGTACATGTACATGTATTCAAGTCCTTTTCCGAGTCACACAAAAGTGGTAAAATACAAAGTGGTACAGTTAAATCAAATCTAAGTAACAAGACAGTGAAATTTGAGCACATTGATTTTTAAGAAGGAATAGCGGTGAGAATGTTTGGAAAGACATTTACCTGAAATTTAGAAATTAAGCAAAAGGACTTGGACCCAAGTCATTTTTCCTAATCTTGTCCATTTTTAGTACACTCAAAGTTCCAAACACTCACACTACTGTTTTCCTTAATAGATAATGTACTTTGACTTCACTGTCTTGTTACTTGGACTTGATTTTAACTGTACCACTTTGCATGTCACCATTTTTGTGTTACCATGTCACCATTTTTTCATTTGACTCAGAAAAGGACTCGAATACAACACTGTAACGTGGACACCAACATATTTGGTGTCCCAGTTATGCGCGACAGGCTACAAAAATGCACAGATATAATTAAAACTAGGTCAGATGACCACTCTTGTGCCTTACATATTGACATGACACAACAAGTGAAGTATTAAAGCTAAAGAATTACTGGCTTAAATGAGTTGTGCTTTATTATAATAAAACAAGTTACTTCTTATGTGAATTTTACCCGTTTTGTGTGCAGGTGCATTTTTTTCTGTAGCGTATTTTTCAAACTTAGGAAGACTGAGTGTTTCTGGGGTTTTAACTATTTAAAGGTATCTGGGAGTGGATTTGAAAATGATAACAAGAATATAAAATCATCCAAGAAATGCATTATGGCAGTGTACATGTAGCTTGATGTGGTTTTAGTGTCCCAGTTATGCACGACAACTTGCATGATGGCTTTGTGTTTAAGATGTGATATTTAGAAATTGATGCACTGTTTCCCAAATCCAGTTGCAGAATAATGATATATGAAGTTTGTCATATCCAATGATACACAAACAACAAATAGAATGTAACTTTGAAATTTTTGCTCATGTGTCACACTTTTGGACCCCTAATTTCTGGAATTACCCAAAAATCAATAATAAATAATTTCATGACATCATCACGACATCATTTATTTACAATAATTCTTGTATTAGGGTCTCTGTTGTTAATTAATAACAATCAAATATCGCGAAGGATTCAAAGTGGTGGCTTGAAAACGTGTACAAAGTCAATGGGCTTAAAGAAATATTAAAAAATCAATAATATATCAGATGATAACGTCATCATGATGTCATCCAATTACAATAATTTTTGTATCAGGGTCTTTGTTGGCTATCACTCTGATAACGATCAAACATCGCATAATTACCAAAATGGTGGTTTGAAAATGTGTACAAAGTCAATGGACTAAGAATACCTATGGAAGGCTCCTTTAAGATGATGTCACGTGATTTGCGTTTAAACTGAAAGCATTTTATGAAATATTACTTGATATTTAAACTCTTGGGTATATTTCAAATCAAATAACACAGCGTAAAATATATGATTTCTCTTTTGTCCTCAGTAATCTTCAGCCGAAAAAACGTGCACAAAACCTACGAAAAAAAAATGCAGCTTTAATCTCATGTCACTTGACTCCTGATGATGTGATTCTGATGATTTTTCCCCAGGAGCCTCACTTCATGAGGGACTTCAAGTGTACATTGAAGGAAATAAGTCACATTGACCAGAGTGCTGAGGACAGGCTATTGAAAAATGAGTACAAAACCTATGGGTTAGATGAAATATCCAAAAATCTATTTAAAAATAGGTGATGACATCATCATCACATCATAAATTTAGCAAAACTCTTTCATCAGGGTCTTTGTTGTCTGTAACTTTGATGATGATCAAACATCTGAAAATTACCCAAATGGTGGCTTGAAAAGGTGTAGAAAGTCAATGGGTAAAAACACTTACGCAGAGAAATTGCTCCTTTCAGTTCTTCCGTGTAACGTCCGTTTTTTTCACGGCAAGTCTGCCGTTGCTAAGGGCCGAAAAGTTTGCGAACTGCACGCCCGTGTGCACTCGAGCACGCGACGAGTTAATGAGCTGGCCTGGCCGGGCGCTACTGTTGCAGAGAAACTACGTCACGTGACATTTACATACTGCTAGGATTTCAATAGGTTGTTCATGTCCATCAAAAATGTTAGAATTCGGGAATTAATTTCGATTATTAAGTTGAGAGATGGGCACGGTCATCATTGTTCCAGATACCAACCATGACTTCCCTCATTTCTTCAGATATCGGGAATTAATTCACTGCTGTTCACTTCAGGATAAATGAACTCCCAAAGCTGAACATTATTTAATCGTCCATATTTTGAGGAACCTGCCATTATGTTTTCCCTTTGCTTGTGGGTTATCTATTTGATATACACTATAATACAGAATTGCATGCAATTTCAAATATAGAACATTTGAAAAAAGGTAGAGAGGAAGCTAAAGAAAATGATCTTACAGTTGTCTGGAATTCAATCTTGTCCAAATACACATTTTTTTCAAGTGGTCGGAAGGTGATGGGTAGGCTGAAGCTTGTACCAGTACTCAGAATTATTGGCTCTGGATAAAGTGTAGAAAAGAACCGACTGCTTGGGGAGCTGTAAAATCAAAAACAAATAATCAATATTAAACACATCGGCCACAGATAAATACAGTATTAAACTGTACTGTGATTACAAGGTACTATGATTTATTTCACCAGAAAATCGTATGTACATGTAACCTGCACTGGGAAATAAAGTCCTGTGTGGACACCACCCTCCATATTCTTACACCACAAATTTGGCACTATCCGTACATGAGGATGAGGTTAGAAAAAATCTATAACACTGGCAAGGAAAGATTACTTGCTGATGGATTATTCTATATCCCACTTGTCCATGGTGTGGTTTTACTTTCAACTGAAAAAAAAGACACCACAACCAACAGTTATTTACTTAGTTGGTTTGTACAAATGCTTAATCCTGGTGGTGATGAAAGATTTAGCCCACATGTACAGTATATTACCACATCATTGACTCTTTGAAACTCCATGACAATGTCATGGAGAGATATGGCTGCTTGATGGCTCCACAGACATGTACACTTAAAGGGAGGTTATTCCAGGCTCAAAATTGCTACTGAAAAGCTTGCACAATGCCAGTTAAGTCCAACCAAATGCAAGTTACTGGTTACCGGTATCGTCAACTCAAGCTTACGTTGTAAGTACAAGTTGAAAAAGTACCAAAATTGTTGACTACTATTAAATATTTCATGACAACCAGTATAATTAAAAAAAATAAGTTTAACAAAAAGGTTTTACTGCAGCTTACAGGAATAGAAAACATTTAGTTTACATACAGTAGGACTGACTGTGTCTTTAATTTTCTACCTTGAACTGCGACAGTGTTTGCCTGTGGGCCGAGCTATATCAAACACAACAGGGTCTATTGCAAGCGTGCGATACTGCATGTACTGTGTGCTATGTACATGTACATACACACTATACATGCATCATTCTGGGGATGACATCATCCAATCAGCCTGGGAGTGCAAACGGCCAAAAGGGGATTTTTTTGTGGGTGGGGAAATGCAGGGACTTTTTATTCATTTGGGGGAAAAAAATTAATGGGGTAAACATTAAATTTATGATGTTTTAGAAATGGTTACGTATTTATTGTTATTTTGAAATACTTCACATGAACCTAGTGTTTTCTATTTCTGTTACCCTTCAATGTAAAAGTACATAGTACGGTGCAGATAGCTATGGACATCATTGCTGTAGGGGGATATACAGTACATGTATAACCTCTTTCCTTCTACCCTGATGTACAAGTCACTTATTTTCAATTGTGTCAATCATCCATTTATAATGACTCCTCCGACATCGGTACACACACCACACAAAAAAATCAGCACATATCAATGGATATGGTATTTAAAATGAAAAACAAATTCTCAAATGATGGCTGTTAAAACAGAGAACAAATTTCTGTTTTCTCAAAACTACAGCATTCTGGGCAGAAATATTTTACAGATTGACTAAGGCTGTCAAGTACTTTCTTTCAAGTAAGATATTAAAGCATTATTCGGCAGTCCCAATTTTGTACCTTTAACTTCCATGGATTACATACACTGCAATTTAATCCCCTGCATGTATAGAAAACTCAGTAAGAATCCCTTAAGCATGGGGATAATTTTTAAAGCGAATGTTTATTGGTCCTGAAATGATCTTGTGATACACACATGCATTATTTATGATCAACATGACAAGTACATCCTGACCCTTAACCACTTGATGCCAGATGATGTGCAAACACACACAAGTTTCCTTATTTGTGTCACAGAGGACGTGTACCCTTGTTTAAGAATTCTTTTTTCATTTCTGTAGATGACGTATTAATGTGTCGTGCTTGGTTGGGTCAAGCACCGAAGATAATCCAGACACTGCTACCAAGTGGACAAACCCCAACCAACAATAAGAAGGAAATACATGTACCTTTCTTGAGTAATTACATGTAGCATTGGGAGCCCACACCATACACAAAAGAGCTAAGGGGGGTTAAAGGCCTCCTTTGTTTGGATAAGGCTATTTGCTAGGGAGGGAAACCACATTTACAAAAGAGATAAGGTTACAAAATCCCAACTAACTAGCAAATTCTATGTATCAAAACAATTGGCCAAAAAAAACCACACATGGCCATGAGTGAGGGCTGTATTATGCGAACCAGTTGATGTGTGGACACACGCCACAATATTTACATGGGTGGTTAAACAAACGGAAAAGAATAAAAATACTGATACCTGAACCTATGGGCTGTGCCTCCCTACATACATGTATTCTATGGGCATTATAAATAAATTGCAAGATTAAAGATTTGCTGGCCCAAAAAAAAACACTCCCAGAAGCTATTTCAGGTTAGAAAATCTGACATTAACTGGTTAATCCCCTGTTCATTTATTTATAAATTTAATCGGGAAGGCACACATTCACACCGTAAATTCACAATGTTAATAATCAGTGGGACATGATTTGGTGACTTCATTTTATGTTAAACTTAATTTTTCTAAAGATTTAATGCATGTCTGGTGACATATTTTGTGGTTTTAATTGCTTAAGGCATCTAATCAAATCGTGCTTTTAATGACTATCATGTTAAGCTTCACACTACATTTTAATGCTTAACAAAATGCAGTTTCATACATAAAAATGGGGCATGAAAAATTTACATTGAAATTATGATCTTGGATCACTTAAATACATTTGTGGCGGTACCATCAGGTGACGAAAGTGTATTTTACATGTACAATTTAAAGTTTTGATGTTTTATCATCATGTATGAGTAAGCATCATACTTGAATGGTTATTTCATCCTTTAAACCTTTTACATTGAGTACCCAGGTATTTTCATGTCACAAAAATTTTACAATTTTGTAAGTGTACATGTATATTACACTGCCCTGCACTGAATGACACTACATGTATTTGTACAGATAATGGTCGCCATGTGTCTATTAAGCTCCTGACAAATTTTACAATGTTAGAATGAAGTTGAGCAAAAAAACATACTCTATGGAATGCTAAGCTCCTGCCCTGAAATCTCCCTCCACAGGCCGAGTGCAGGAGGACTCCCCGAAGTCATACTTACCAGACAGTTACTACATATGCATATTTCCCTAGTACTCTATTAAATAATACTCTACTAAATAATTTATCAACCATAGTGCGCCCCCTATCAGTCCATCCCAGGCGTAGGTGTAGACACTGCCACGCTTGTCCTTTTTCTGAGATGCAAGGGCGCCAAGCTGAAGGTGGGGACGACGGGAGTATGACCTCGAGGACTGATCCCACACTTGGCCTGTGGGGGGAGAGCCCATTGCAGTCAATTTACATAGTCACTACATATGCAGATTAGCACAGGATCTCGGCTTCCAGCGGATATGTCCATCAGCAATGGATAAGGTGTAGAGTTCACTGCCCCTCCAAGATGTAGAAACTCCCAAGAGAAAGGTCAGCTTCACCGAAGTGTGGAGAAGAAAGGCATCACCAAGGGGGCTCACCAGTAAGGCCTTACTGTTCTTCCCGGGGGAAGTCCACTGGAGTCTACAAACTTTTTGTAACAAAAGAGCACTTGACAACAACGACCGTATGCGGCAAGAATGGTGTATGTTAATCTCCAAACATGAATATTCCGTTCACTCCGCGTTCGGAACGCCCCACCCAAAATTTAGGTCATGTCATTTAAATATCAATATCAACTGGGAAGTCCATGATCGGAATGGCTGATTCAAAGACCTGTATGTACCGGAAAGCCAGGCCAAACCACAATAGGAACGGCATGATCATTAATGGTCGGCTATTATGCTATAAGTTGAGTTTGGAAGTCCTGACGTAACTGATTGGGTGGTTCAGTGATAATAGTAGGCCTGTGTGACTAGTTGAACGTACGTGCCCACAACTACACAGTGGAGTACCAGCCAGGCCCCACAGAGTATGCAGCGCCGTGCAGCACCACGTGTGCACACCATGCACTCACGATTGCCTATTCACAGAAGCCACACGCTGGCAATGTACCCTGCCCATGTAAAGTTTGTACACACCGTGCTTGGCTAGTCAGTTCACACACACTACACAACTTGATAGTCGTGAGTGACCACCAATACCTTGTCTCCTTTCTCCATGGTATTGTTGACTAGTTGCAGTAGTTGTGCAGCCGCAACTAGTCGAGTAGTGTGGACCCAGCGCCAGTGCATTCACAGCCACGACTAGTTCAGTCTGATCCAGCCATGATTGCGCAGAGCACGGCACAAACAATCCGTCTTGTTTGAAGATATTATAATTCATGAGCGGGCCATGCATCTTCTTTAAGCTTTGGGATTGTGTGTTTATGCATGTCTGTGAAAAAAAAAAGGATTTGCAATGAATGTGCACACCATGATTGAGTCTTCTTTATTTGTCATAAATTTTATTTACAAATCAGTGTTTAATTTTGTGATGTGTGATTCCAAACTGTTCCCTGTAATTCCTCCGCCATCAAAAGGCTGATTTGTAGAACTGTGCGGTGCCTGGTTGAACTCATTCACCAAAATAGGGATCATTTATTGTTTTCTGCATTTAATTTTTAATGTATAAAAATCTGTGAAATTTTTTGTTTGCATATAGTAATAATTAATTTTTGTGCAAAGTGGCTTAAAAATATTTTATTCGTTATAAGCTTTCCTGACGTTGTTTATATAAAAATAGGGTTTCATCCCTCCCCTTGAAGAAAATGGACATGTCCAAGTCATGTGAACGTGACATGCATCGGCATGTTTGTAAGCTCATTAGCATTCAGGTGATCTACTCATATGCACAATAAGGGCCCAATTTTGTGCTGACGGTTTTGTATACGTGAAGTTATTTTACACAAAATTCACATCAAGGTAGAATAATGGACCGCAAATAATGCCAGGTTCACACCGATAATGATGCCATAAAGCATTTGCTGCTATAAAATTCGTCAGAGGGCAAACATGTTCAACATTTGCCAACTCTCAAATTATCGGTGCGAATGTAAATTCAATTTGTTTTGGTACGTAAGTTGGTGCCAAATTTGCGCTGCAAATTTTCAATGCTTCTTGAAGTTAAAACTGCATTTCAACATGCTAAAATCCATGGAAAGAATGTACTATGTGAATGCCTGTCCGAGTTGATCATTTTAATCCAACATCGTCCGGTCCATGTGACGTAATTTCTCTGCAACAATAGCACCCGGCCAGGCCAGCTCATCAGGACCTTAGGAACTTGCCGTTAAAAAAGCAGACTTTACGTGGAAGAACGGTAAAGCCTTACTGGCAAGACTCCCAAGAGGTTCGAAGGGCTGACATGCGAGAAGCTCCAGACCCTGAGGTAAGTCCCATGAGGAGCCTCAAAGAGGATGCTAGACGAACACGGAGATGTCCAAGAGCGCTGTTGTCCGATATGGAAGATCCATCTTGAAAGCCAGAGTGAATGGCGGAGATTGCAGATTGGTAACTGCGGAGAGTCGCAACTTGTGTACCAAATGCATGTTGAACAAATGCATTAAAAAACAGCTACATGTACCTTCCGCGATGCATTGGTCAGAGCCACATCTCATTCTGTGCACCATGAATAAAATGCCAAAGTCAGCTATTGTAGACTTTGCACGTACATGTAGATAGTTGTCTGCTCCTGGCTGTCATTGTCACAGCATCGTCAGAAAGGCCAGCTGAGTGGAATGATCATTTGACAACAGCTAGCAGGTCGGGTGGAGGGTCTTTGGCTGAGGGTAGAGGATGCCAGGGCCCGGTTGATGGAGGAGATCTGGCCTGAGCAGTAGTACTGGAGGGTTTGGTACAAGAGAGATGTGGGAACCAAGGTTGGCGAGGCTAAAAAGGTGCGATGGGGAGGACTCGGCAATGTTCCCGTTTGATTTAGGAGAGTACAGCTGGGATCAGGGATATCGGGGGAAATGCGTAAGTGTCCCTGTCCAGCTGAGACAGAGAGTGTCGGTTGCCTAAAGCTTGAGGGTAGTGGAACCTTGTGCAGAAGACCGGTAGCTGGGCATTTTGAGACAAGGCGAAAAAGTCAATGTGCGGTCTGTCTACAGCCTCAAAGACTGAGCATACATGTACTACTCCTGAGTGAAGGGTCCACTCTGTTAAGCAGATGATTCCCCTTTAGAGTGCATCAGCAATGGTGTTGCTGGTGTCGCACCCGGTTTTAGCGAAGCGCGGCAAAAGGTGCGAAACCCGCGTGCAGATCCCGAACCACTCGCAAGGACAGGAAAAATTCAATCAGAAAAAAAAATATTGTTTTAAGGGGAAAAAAAAATACAAATTTATTGTTACCAAATAAATAAAGCGAAAAGAAATTGAACTTATAATTAAATAATTAATTAACCTCAACTACAATTATATACAGCAATCTGGTGCGCCTGGTATACACCGGTGGAAATTCCTAACTAAACTCAACTCAGTCAATTAATCAATCTAATGTGCCACGAACAATCAAGAGGTAAACCAAATACGGTACTTAAATATTGCGCATGTCACTTAAAATTATATTAACTTCTAATGTATATCCAATAGCAGTTAACTAATCAAACTGAACCTTCCTCACTTCTACTACCTTACTGTGAACGTAACTAAATACTTAACAAGGAAATCACAGCAAAACAATACAGAAAAAAAAACAATAAAGTATTCCGGAATATTATCCAGTCATTTGGGCCCACCGCGGTATTTAGTTTGTGTGCCTGTTTCTTTCTTGTAGAGTCCGGTGATCCCCGTGCGTCGGCTCTCTCATTCGGTGCCTCAAGGGATCTGCCGTACAGCTCCAATGAGCAGCGATGTCGGGCGTACTGTGTCGGCGTCAATCAGACGGCTTGTTCTTAGTGCTGTGCGGTGCGCCCCGTCACCAGACTTTGCATCGTCATGGACCTGGCTTGTCTCATGAAACGCCTGTTCTGCTCATCAGCACCGACTAAAATGCCGTCTACGAACCAATATTAAATATGAGATAATAATAGCTACCTAATCATATTACAACGACTATTACTCTTTAAGAAGGCGTAAATATTATCTCAACTCAATCAGTTCATATCGATGTCATTCGGTCAACAAATACTCTTAAAATACATCAAAAACACACAAAACTGTAAAAATGAATCAACACCTTTCTGTTAATTATTAAGTAAATGAATAAGTAAACTCGATATGAAACTACAACCACGTTTCTCATCTCAAGAAACAGATAGGCTAACTCATGTCACTAGCATGACGGAACTTAAAGTCACCAGACTATATTCTTTGTTTGGACCAGGTTTCCAATGGTGTACATCGAAGGGGAATTGCATTAAAACAGAAAAATCATCATAAAAATTCAAATACTAAAAAATAATGCAATCGACCATACTTACAGTCAGATAGGGTTTTGGTCCCTTGGACATCTGGCCAATCTCGACCGATCCCGGTCTCAAATCAGCAAAAAGCTGCTCAAAATCATAGCGCAATTGCGTCTAACCACCTCGGGTTATTTTTCTCGCGGGGATTTTCTTTATTTTCATCACATGACCACGGCACTGATTTACGTTACAAAAACCAAACAGTCACAGACCCAAATAAAAGCTTCATTCAAATAACTTATAAATATTCATATAAACACGGTCCGCTGAATCCTTCAGCGCGCAGGCTATGCGGATACTTGTGTGTGTGTGTGCGTAGGCATTGCACAGTACAACCTACGCCGCGTACACCAAAAAAAAAAAAAAGAAATTTCTTATGCATGTAGTAATACTTACCCAATCTGCGATGAAGGGAAAAAGGAAGGAAATTGAAAGGAAACTAAATATTAGAAAATGAGAGAGAGAAAAAAAATATATATATACAAATTTCGACAGCAACTGTGACAGCTGGATCCCAAGATGTGTGTTGCTTGAAGATTGATTCTGCCCTCCAAGGTCCAGAGGAGTAATTTTCTTATCAAGAGGCAAAGGCTTGAGGATTTATGTAAGACACCACTGTCCTATTGTCAGATCAGATGAGGATGTGTTTGTTCTCAATTGACAGATGGAAGTGGCAATCGGCATTGAATATGAAGAGTTCCAAGATATTGATGTAATTCCTGATAAGGGATGGACCCCAAGTCTCTGATGCTGGTAAAGGAGGTAGGTAGGCACCCCATCACTGGGAAGCGTCAGTTGTGATGGTGAGCTGCAGAGCAGGTCTCGGGAAGGAAAGACCTTTGGTGAGGTTGGGATTTGAGTGCCACCAGCAAACGTGTGGAATGTTTAACTTTAGTCACCAGCACATCTATTGGGTCCTGACTGGCGCAGAAGAATGTCAACAGGTGGACTTGAATTGGATGCATGTAAAGACGGCAGAAGGGAACTTGGTCCATAAGACTCGCCACGAAGCCCAGGAGGTGAAGTCAAGTTCAAGGCAGGGCCAAGTAGCCAGGCAGAAGGAGGCTGACGCAGACAACCAAGTTGGCAATGCAATCCAGAGTAGGAGTCTTGATTCCCCCGCTGGCGGTCGAGACTTGCCCCAAGGTAGGTCAGACGTTGAGTGGGGGTAGGTCGCAATTTGTTGTGGTTTATAAGAACCCCCAGACTTGTGGAAAGGTTGTAGACAAAGAGGGTGGAAGC
The DNA here is from genome assembly GCF_054643075.1 of Acanthaster planci. Taxonomy (NCBI): domain Eukaryota; kingdom Metazoa; phylum Echinodermata; class Asteroidea; order Valvatida; family Acanthasteridae; genus Acanthaster; species Acanthaster planci. The sequence goes on along the minus strand of NW_028257644.1, from coordinate 142,240 downwards.
TGTAACCTCAGATGCACACTTGCCAATGATGAGCCAGTTGTCCAGGTAATGAAAGGTCAAGATGTCTCGACAACAGAGTTAAGCCACGATAGACCTGACGACATGTGTGAAGACCCTGGGGGACCCCAAAAGGCCGAAAGGGAAGTGCTACAAATACAAAGGTTTGGCCGTCGTAAATGAAGCGGAGGAACTTTTGGTCATATAGGTTGATTGGAATGTGCAGGTACACGTTCTTCAGATCCACTGTAGAGGCCCAGGCTGGGATCGGCAGGGACAGGGTGACTGTTTGCAAGGTGTCCATTTGAAAGTGCCGAGGACGGATGAATCTGTTTAGCAGCTTGAGATTTGGATGCCAGGAGTTTGACTCCTTCTTCGGAGTGAGGAAGAATGTTGAAACGAACCCGTCGCAGGATGGATGGGAGACTGGGGTGATTGCTCATGTCTGAAGAAGGGAGTTGATATATTTTCTGTGTTCATAAGTTTAATTTGAGGTTGTTTTACTTGCAATTGAAGCGAGCGTGTTTCAACAAATTTCCTGCCACAGCACAAGGTCTAGATGCATCACGCACATTTACCACACCATGCACAGACATTGTTGGCCAGTTTGCTGTTGTGATTATCTGAGTAGTACTGTGTGAATTGTCCATAATTCTTGAGTATTGTCGACTGTAGAAATTTTTCACAGATTAAGACAGGTTTAATTAATTTTTATTTTAAATTTTTTGAAAAATGTCATTCTCGTTCATGCCATTCAATCAGCACAACAAATTGACTAAAAGAAAAAAAAATTCCGATCGACCGACCTATTTTTGAGGCATGTAATCAGAAGCACAACTTCTTTTTGGCCTAATTAAAGACAGCATGCATGCAGCAGGCCAAGGTTAAATAACTATAATAATTGTGGATTCCAAGAAATCTTTGGCAAGTGTTGATCCAAATTGGGCAAGCAAATTTATTACATGGCCTGCACGCTCGAGCAAGCTAAAAAAAAACTGATCACATAAAATACATCCATCTACAAACATGTACATGTAATAATGAACCAAATAGGACTTGACACTTCTGCAGTCATTGAATGTTAAAAGTATCACCCTCAGTATTACGTCACTTGACCTGTGATGACATCATCATGACATAACCCAACTTCCATTTATAACATATCCTATCTATTTGAGAATGCCAAGTTTTGTCTATGTTGGACTTTTGGCTCTGAAGATACTAGCCTGCAAAGAATACAACTTTGGAGGTGTGTCATGTGACTTTGGTTGTTGCCCTCACGACCTTAACTCTGGTAAGAAAGATCTTTGTCTGATAGCTGTTTCTTTGTGTAACTTTGCTGATGATGAAAGATAGGAAGATGAAAGATAGGAAAATGACAAGAGTCGCCCCTAGAAGATCGTATCGAATGTCATCTGTTGTTATAGATATTCAAAATTTAATAATACATGACCTAATTGAGTCATTGTGATGTCACTTAAATGTTATCTGGAGCGGAAATTTTATCAACCGTATCACTTTTATGATTTTACCTTGAGAAAGATTTTGCTAGAATTGAAAAAAAATCAGGCCCTCCTTACATGTATTTTGTGAATTTTATGGTGATTGATTCATGTTTTAACAATCTCCTTTGTTCAGAATATGCATCAAAAATGTTTACAATGTGAAAGATGATGTCATCATGACATCAACCAAAATTTCATATAACACAAGGTTCTTTTGATCCATTCCAAGTTTAATCTCAGATTAATTGTTCTGGAGATATTGGTTTCCAAGGGATTCAGCTTTGCAGGCATGTCATATGAACTCAGATGACGTCACCATGACATCACTGTTCTCAGGGAATTTTTAACCTATTATTCGTTCAAGAGATATGTCAAATATCTTGTTAAAATAAGAATTTGAACCTTGTTAAAACAAGAATAATTGCTCCCACTCCCTACCTGGATATGCCACTAGACACCAAGTAGCCAAGAGGCTAGGGGCTGCAATTTTCCCCTGCAACTGTGATTTACATGTACTGCAATTTTCAGAATATACATGTAAGCCATGGCTTATACGCTGATTCTCACGCTGACAAATGTCTCTGTGGCTTATACGCTGGGCAGTCTTCTGTCACAAAAGCCACAACCAGGCCAAGTGTACCACGTGCAGGTGGCGCAGTCATGCTTTCGTTGGTGGCCATTTACATCTGAAAACTCGAACCTCGGAGAATAAATAAACATTCAATTGTCCAGATTTCCAGTTATTAACAGAATTCTGCAAGTCATGAAATCACGAAACACATACATGTACATAAATGTGTACGTAATCTTAAACTTTACTTGCTCTGCTGCGGCAACATTTCTTAGGCGGCTTTGCAAAAAGGTTGCCGCGGTTTGACCGTTGCGGTCGCCACGGTTTGGCCAGGTTGCTAAGGATCCTACAAACCGCGGTTTGGCTGCATCAAAATCACTCATGCGAAGGCAAGTTAATGAGTACGAGTGGAAACTGCGGCATTGTAATGCTAAAGCGCTCATGAATAATGCATTATCAGCTGTCCAAAACACGGTGATCGCGGCGCGTTTTTATGAATCCCAAAGTTTTTTTCCGGAACGTCGGCGATCGCTCGTATGCCCACTGACTTGCATAAATATGAACGCGGTGACTGTGTTGATATTGAAGGGGAATCAACGATCACACATAGTATGAATGAAACACAACGTTTTCAAACGTGATTTTGATCAGGTAATTGCTTCGAAATATAGAACAGCAAATGCTAGCTTAAAATTTGTATTACATATGTACTTAATGTTTCTGCCACCTTGGTGGTACGAGTGTAAAATAATTGCCTTTTACTACTGGCTTGTGTCAAATCCATTGACTTTGCGGTAGGCCGATGTCATGTGCGCTCCAATGGCCGGCGCCAATAAAAAGCCCAAATGAGAGCTGCCAACTTTTACAAACTCACTAAAAGCGGGGATGAAATTTTCTTTCGGAAAGTTGAAATCACAGTGGTGTAATTAATCACTGGTATCAAGAATGTGCACTTCTTACTTTACGGATTCCCAGCCCGGCGATGGACATCGTGAAACGCCATCCAAAAAGGCGAGACCATGCAACCAGCGTATATGCATTCTACACGTAGTATCACCATGTCACGCGCCCAGAAATAAACAACTGTGATCCAATAGACATGGCATTCAGTCATTTATCGGTCATATTTTGCCAGCTCTTAGATGTGTTGTGCACGTATAATACTCGCACCACACTCAAAAAACAAAAACAAACAAAACGATCCGTTCATCACAGACTGGAATTTAAGTCTATGGAATGTAGTGAGAATTTAGGTTCAACAATACGCTCATTACTCAGTTCTTCGCGCTATAAAATCACATCGTTGTACTTCTCGCAAAATTCTTCATGCGTGCGTATTCCGATGCCCCTGTGTTTTCTTTATCGGGAGCAACTGAACTGCAAACAAGCCTAGTAAAATCACACATCGGACTTATCGATGTCATTGACGCTTATTATCGGGCTTCCTACTTCAGTATAAAGCTCATACGCTTTAATTATGCGCTCATTTTAACAAATTAAAGCCGTATTTTTAACGAGAATTTCCATGCGAAAATCCGTCCTGGTTGGCAGCTCTGCCAAAATGAACCAGCATGCCCGTTGATGATACGGACCCGTTGGTCAACTACACATAATTTTACAGCGTTTTCCTACCGGTACCCCAGGCTTTTGACGGAATGGAGAACACTCATGTTCAAAAATACTACTTTACGTATACGTGTACATTACGGGGATCATTTCCCAGAACTGCAAACCAACATCACAAAACACAAACATCACAGCTGGGGTAAAAGTATGTTCTTAGGAGCAAAACAGTGACATACAATGTGCGCGTTTTTCCCCCTTAAAAAATGCCCGAGAAATATTGGAGTCGGTATGCTGGCTTCCTGAAAAGTACCTAGACAGCTTTGGAATGTCACCACGGTGGCCGCAGTCAGTTGCTAATTCCTCTGTGGAGCCGACCGCGATCACCGCGGTCCGAACGTATTTAAATAACAACAGGGGCTTCATAGTCAGTTGCACTGATATGTAAAGTGGGCGGGACACCGCGGTTGTCGGCTTGTAACTAGGGATTGGACAAACCGCGGTGACTTCGGTCAAACCGCAGTTCAACCTTTCTGCAAAGCCGCCTTAGTGATTATTTTCCCACTTTTTATTCCATTCATGGTGGTTGTTTGGTAGACAAATAATCATTTTACTAAGATTTATTTATTGTTGTGACCTAGAGATTTCTTTCTTTACGTTATTAAAATAAACATCAACCGCCTCAATGGTATACCTTCATGTGGCAAATCTTTGGTCTTTTTGCCGATGGTGTTCAGCATGACATTCTACAGAATATCTTCTTTTTTTCACTTGGGTTTTCTGATGACAACACTTTCTGTGGTCACATGGTTATTGGAGTCAGCAATTAGACTGTCCATGAATGGGTCTGCGGTAGCAGTCAGGCAACCCTGAAAACAGGGTTTATGAGATTGCAGTGGTGCGTGCATGCGTGTGTGCCATGTCACATGCAGCATGCATGCAACACAAGAGGTTCCAATGCGATGACTCGAACGAAGGGCTCATGGCAGATTTTTTATTTGTGAAGCAATTTGGCAGTGTCTTTTTGGTCAGTGTCACAAAACCTTCAGATAACTGGATATAGTGCTGTGGACAGTTACAGAGTCTCATTTTGAAATTTTACAATCGTGTACACTGCCTTTAATGAATTTTTCTATTTGCTCATGAATTTCAATCTGTTATATCCGTACTGCTAATTCTTAATTATTCGTGTGCAAATTTCCATAATAACTCATGTATGAAGAGTTCTTTCTTTTGTGAAGATTCACCACTGCCATTAGAGAGAAATGCCACAGCACAGTTTGCAAAACACTGGGTCATTAAATCTAAAATTCACAAAGGATGTGTAATGTTTAAACACACATTGACCTCGAAGGAATTCAGTAACGATACATGGATGTAACAACACCTTCACAGATCACAAACATGATAATGCCCAGTGCTGGAATCGATTGGGTATGATAAAGGTATGTATTGTGAATATGCCTTAAAAGAATAAGCTTACCGTTTTAAAGAACGCAAAAAATGCTCTATTTGGTAGTCGGCGAGCTTTTCAGTCATACAAAATCTCTGATACATGTACCACTGGCATCATGAAATTATATACTCCCTTGGCTTGGGTGGTATTTCGGTATCACCGAAATACCGCAGTATTTTTTTTATACCGAACAATACCGACAAACAATCCATGAATACCGGAATACCGGCTAATTCGGTACTGAATTTCAATACCGCGGTATTCTGGCTATTTTGTTCAGAATGTTCCCACAACCCTCTTAACATGAAAGCAGACAATTAAATCCTCAACACTGACTGCATACTTTGTGGTTTAAGTCACCCAGCATGTGTTTGTATTTTCTCTTTTGGGGAGGAGATAAGATGTAACGTGATACTTCAGCCATGGAGGAATGCTTCAGCATGCAGCCATCAACCCGCCTGTCAAAAGGTTTTGTCTTCCTGTCCCCACCATTGAGTTTGCGGTTTGGGGATAGCTTGTCGACAGTGCTTGTTGTTATTCCCACCAGCACATATCACAGCCTTTACCAGTAGCTTGGGAATTAAAAAGCAGCTGGTCTTCCGGTTCCGTGTCGCACTCGACTTTATTTTCCGAAGATCTTTATTTGCGGATAAGAAATTTAAATGCAAATGCTGCTTATGCTATCCTTATGCTCCCTTTGTGTCTTTTTTGTCCTTTATTTAAAATATGTACAAGTAGTGTGTGAAAATTTATCTAACTGAAACCAGGAATGTGTGTTCTAAACTTCAAAATGATTCAATAAAACTGCGTTCGGTTGGACATCCACGGCAATCGAGGATCATTTTTTACTGTTTTCACATTTGTTCCCAGTCCAACCACACAAAAAGAGAAGCAAAACCCGATCCCTCACTTGTGACTGCTTGTATTTAAGCTTGTCTGGAATAAATTGAGGACAGTATCTGATGTACAGAACTAGCTGCCTTTCAAAATGCGAGACACTGTTTAGTCAAAAGTGTCAGACCCTCAAAGAGATTATGGACTGAAGACAAGGGCGGCACAAGTGTAGTGAAATTAAGTCTATTGTTGGTCTTGAGTGGTCAGTTTTATTGAATGTGTGTGTACTTGGCGGAAGTTTACAACAAAATAATGCGGTCGGTCGTTTGATGTTGGTCAACGTCGGTCGGTATCGTTCAATCTGATAGAGACAAAATATCGTCTGGCTGCATTAAATTTCCTCTGTTGATGCAGGATGCTTAAGAAACTTAAGAAGGTAAGACAACAGGATTTCAGTAGCGTCATGGCGTCACTCGTCGCCTCCTTCCAAGATAGTACAAAAATGCAGCTCAAACTCCACGCCTCGTTCATGAGTCCTTCCAGATTTACGAATCAAGTATGGCAGTGTCTGGGGAGGAAATACGACTTGTAGGGAAGAAGAAAACGACATCAGCAATATGGAATCACTTCGGCTTCAAGCCTGGTGAAGACGGTACACCTGAGAACGAAAATAAGGCAATGTGTCGCGTATGCCACAAAACAGTTGTGGCGAAGCACGGAAACACATCAAACCTGGTCGCGCATCTCCGAGCAAACCACCCTGCAACGTATGCCAAGTTTGTGACCGAGAAAGGGCGTGCCACACGGCCCGGAAATGCAGACCTTGGAGCATCGTCATCGAGCATCAAACAGCCAACAGTCAGAGAATCTTTCTACAAGGCTATGAAATATTCCAGGCAAAGTTCCCGGTGGAAAGAACTCACGGACTCCGTCACACATTTCCTTGCTAAGGAAATGCTGCCAATTTACACCATTGAGAAACCAGGATTCAAGAACATGCTGTTGAAGTTTGATCGGCAGTATGATTTGCCTGGAAGGAACCACTTCAGCAGAGTAGCTATTCCACAGTTGTACACCAGAGTTAAGTCCAGGGTTGCGGAGGATTTGCAGGCAGCAGATTTCTTTTCCGCAACAACAGATATGTGGTCAAGCACCAATATGGAGCCGTACATGAGCTTTACGGTTCACTATCTCTCGCGTGACTGGAAGCTTCAGTCACGATGTTTAGATACATGCTTTCTACCTCAAAGTCACACCGCACAAAATCTGGCTGATGCACTCCGATCCACTTTGGAACAATGGGACTTGCCCACAAGCAAGCTGTCATGCATAACAACAGACAACGGGGCCAACATTGTAGCAGCAATCCGACAATTAGATTGGCCTTGGTTGAACTGTTTCGGCCACAATCTGAACTTGGGGGTGACGAAGGCCATTTCTGATGAGCGTCAACGAACCAGTCGTGCCCTTGGGCTGTGCCGCACCATCGTGGGAAGTTTTTCCCATAGCTGGAAGTTGAAGAAGGAACTTGCGAACGCCCAAGGGAGTCTAAATCTGCCGCAGCATTCCCTCGTCACGGTACGTACATTTTTTAAGATTACCAAAAAAATGTCTTTATTGTAGGCATATTTTTTTATAAATAAGTTTTTGAAAGCGGTCTTATTTCTCATTTTTTTGTAATCAGGCAACTTTGGTCCTGCGTGAACTCTAAAAAGTTAGAAGGAATCTATGTAAAATATCAACATGCTATTTTTTACACTCCTCATCAATGGGATAGTTTAAAGATGTGCGCACTTTATTTTTGGGCTGGCTGGGTGAACGTCCCCTGTCACCCCCCTGAAATATTGAACTGAGCGAGTGCATATGAAAATAACCACACCACAAAGTGAAAGTCTTGTTTATTATTCTGAAGTTTCAAGTTGTACAAATAAAGTATCAGGATAATTAAGCCTCAGTTGGTGGATTTGTGGTCGGCCGCGGAACCCATAGCCTGATTAGCCTCATTAGCATAATGAACCCCATTCTCCCTGATAATTCATTTCGTACTTCTTTTTCTTTATTCCCTAAGGACTGCGCCACCCGATGGGGATCGATGCAGAAGATGGTCGACAGAATCCTCGAGCAAGCACCAGCCATACGCAGGGTATTCTCTGAAGACCGAGCGCATGGACACTTGATGCCAATTTGGCAGGACATCAGCGTGCTGGAAGCCGTCAACAATGGGCTTAAACCAGTGGCGGCCTTCACCGACATCATGTCTGGGGAGGAATACGTCACTGTTTCGTCTCTCCTGCCAATGCTGTGTCACCTGGAAAACAACGTTCTCACCGAGGACCAGGCCGATGTCACCCTGACGGCTGACATAAAAGCGACGATAATGAGGAAAATGAATTCCTTGTATGACCGAGAAAGGACACAGGACTTGATCCATGTCGCCTCCTTCCTTGACCCGCGCTACCGCGCCGACAATATGACAGAGGAACGAATCCAGGCAACAAGGGCCGCGGTCGTGTCAGAAAAAAATTCCATGTCCGAACAAGCCGCACCACCAGCACCCGACTCAGACGTCGAGCGTGACGCTTCGACCGGCGACCCTATCCCAGCACCTGCACTTCAGGCGCCTCAGCAGAAGCGGAAGCTATCCCTCGGTGGAATTCTAGCGAAGAAGCGGAAGGACGACCCGAGCATGCCAATCACACAGCGGGCACAACTGGAAATCGAACGTTTTCTGGCGATGGACAATATAGATGGAGAAGTAGACCCCCTCATGTGGTGGCGTGATAACCAGCAAATGTTCCCCCTTTTGGCAAAGTTAAGCAAGAAATATCTCTGTATCTGCGCTACAAGTTCGCCCTCTGAACGCTTGTTCAGCACCGCAGGACACGTTGCAACATCACAGCGGTCATTGTTGAAGCCAGACAAAGTAAACATGCTGATATTCTTGGCAAAGAACTTGTGAAACTGTCACTATTATTTATTCACGCAGGAATACTGGATTTTATGGTCATGTTTCCAATTGCATGACAAACCAACAACTTCAACTATAAAGATTTTTTTCTACCTATTTTTTTTCAGTGTTACTTCTTTCAGCTTGCTTCACTGATTTATTCGTACTTTTCAATCACAATTGTTCTCTTTGGTTGAGCAGTTTTGATGACTTTTACAAGATGTACTTCAAGTTAAGGTAAATAAACTTTGGGGTTGGAATGGAGAAGGAGAGTACTTGTACAGTCTTGTAGATATACGAGGGAAAAAAACAAGACTGCTGCATGTTGATAGATGGTGTATTCTTATAATTAGATGGATTTTAAAAACGTGCCGGACCAGGTTCACACTATCAATGAACATAAGCGACGAAAAGCTTGCTAAATATCCATGCTCTTAGATTAAACGACCGTACGAGTAATAGGAACAGATTGAGCATAATTCTTTGATTTAAAATAAACATTTTTGAGAAGTTTCAGAAGTCTGAACCACCATGTGTTTGACTCTGTGCCCATTTACATTTAAGTTTATTTTTAGCGTCAGTCAGTTCTTAGGATTTTTAGTAGTTTTCCTCCCAGTGACTTCAACATTTCATACAAAGCCACTGTTGTATTGATCAATCCATGGTCCGTGGTGATCAACGTGCGTGTTGTTGAGTATTTCAGAGGGTTCTAGCAGACAGCAGACCACGTGCTTTCGTGAGGTCGATGCACTGCATGCAGTATGATTGGGAATGGGAAGCACAACCGTGACCATGACAGATGGGCGAACGTAATTAAGGAATCTGATTGGCCCACAATCCCCGAATCATCACTTATGACACGCCCCATGCACCCCTCCGTATAACATGTACATGTACTTGGCATTCTGCAATGCCGGCCGCGCCGCGCCACAGACTTTTCTGGAAGCCACCTTACTGTATTGCGCACGCACAGTGTGAAGGCACAGCTGAAGAGGAACAGCCACTGGTGACCGGCACATAATCATTACAATAACGCACTGTCTCAGCGAGTACCAACTTGACTGTTGTACATACAGTTTAGTCACGTACAGATTTTCACACCATGGGACTGATAACACAGATACGAATCACAGAGCAACGAATCGGTATTTAAAACACCGTTCAGTTTTTATTATTCTTTCACATGAATAATATTTATTTGACATCAAGTGGAAAGATAAATTATAATACTTATTAAGTTTAGAGGGTTTTGTGATGTTAAAAATAATTTATGCTAGCCGCTAGTTGTTCTGTTTGTGTTTTGCCATTGAATGTCAGCGTCAAGGCTACTTTTTGATGAGGTCATGCTTTTTTCAATGAATACCGCGGTATTAGTAAATACCGCGGTATTTTTTTCATGGATACCGCGGTATCAAAAAATACAATACCGCCCAAGCCTAATACTCCCTACCTTCCTTCCCGCCACTGCAATGAAACCTGCGCAAATTCTTCTCCATGACATTTTAAACTTTCACACAAAATTTTGCTGAATTTTCAACCAAAAATTAACATGTCAAATCGATTAATTTGTTTCAGTCATGTATTGCGTGCTTGGCGATGGCTAACCCTGATCTTGATTGGTTGTTAGAGTCTCTATAATCCAAGTAACAATTTTCCATTTGGATGAAATTTCCTTGTGATTTCTGAGACATCTGCAATGCAGACACGAAAGAAAAATCCCAGCAACTAAGAATCTGATACTTCTCAGACCTTTATTTTTAGTCTCTTTTAACCAATCTGTGCCATATATTAATTTCCTTGCTTAATTTTTGTTTAAAGTGTGATTAATGCAGTGGAAGTGTCAGGAAAAAAACACAGAATACATGTACATGTATGTACCATTTCCACTCTCGACAATGGAAAAGTTGGCAGTGTGTCAGGCAAGTTTATCCTCTTCAGCAGTGTCATTTGCCTAACCGGCAGGAACATGGCCACTTTTTGCTCATGTGATAGCTCTTGATCATGTTCATCAGTGGTTTACAATGCAGGCTGTCTAGGATTGTCTGGTGCCATGATCTGAGTGCTAACCCGGACATTGCAGAGGGTTGAGAACTATCAAATCATTTTTACAAGAGATAGAGCTGATCCAAAAAATCAAATCATTGTTTATTGAACAGAAATTCAAATAACAGTATTTTTTATTGGATTTGGAAATTTGGAAAAAATATTTACTTACCTTAAATCTTAAAATTTGGCCTTTTTATATCTATCCCTGTCATGGACAGCCTTTTATTTTTCTGTTTCTAGTGCTATTGAATTTGGTGTTAATTTTTTTACAAAGATTTTAAACGACCAGGCTATGTAAAACACAGGCACTGCTTTCAATTTTGTGCTCAAATTTTGTCCCTGAGACTATTGATAACACTGGAAATTTTGTTTACTGGTTCAGAGAGTGTTATCTTACTGTACTTTTTAATCCCACAAGTATTTCAGTTTCTATTAAAAGAAACCCTACAGTTGTCAATCTCTTTTCAGGAAACTTTTTCTTTGTAGATCTGAATAAATTTAATGGAAAGGGGTTTATTTTAACCACTTGCTGCTGGGGAATCCTGTTTTGAGCACCATGGGTTTATACACAGAGCCGGGGTGCCCGAAATGGGACAAAAGAGATAGGCCTTGTAACAAAAGACAGTACTCAGAAAAAAAAAATGATCTGCTGGGAATTTCAAACATTTTTTCAGTTGTCAACAGTGGAGGAAATCCATCACTGTTTTTAAACAGTATACCACCATTTGTGGCATTTGGGAACCAGGGACAAAGTGCTCCAGTGCTCCACAGATGAACAATACAATACCACTGCACACTAATCTGGCCCGTATTGAAAAGACGTCAGCAGTGCACTGTACTGGTTTAGATTAGAGTAGCCACCAGACAGTCATTCATGTGTGTAAACATCCAGTAAATGAAGTTATGAATTTTAAAATAATTTTGAAAACAGAAAAAAAAAGACCCTGACCAGCAGAATAAACATGGATAAATGGGTCCGGTGTGAAGTGGTTAAAAAGTAAAGGGGTTGGAGAATAAGGCCAAAAAAAAATCTGGTTTCTGGTCTGACGTGCGTCATCCTAGACCTGCGCGTCAGCAAAATAAAGAATTTTTTTATTTTGCATAAAACAATTTCCAAAAGCCGCTAAACTTACTTGATCAGCAGGAATTCTGCTACCGTGTAATTTTAACACATTTTAATGGGTGAGATTGAGTAGTATGTACAGTGAAGGAATCCCCCTAGGACTCCATACATTTCAGTTGGGCATTCTTATCAGATGACGTCATCCCTGTATCTTTACATAAAGGCCATGTCTGAATCAGTTGGCTGCGGCCTGATATAATGCGTGATCCTGTTGGAACTGGCCGTGAATACTGCCAAATACTCAGTGTAATTTCCGGCCGTAGCCAATTGATTCAGACCCGGGCCCACATCTGTGAATCAGACAAACGAAGTGGTATTACGTCCTGCTTACATATACAAATTGAAATGCTTTCAAGCAACAAACCGTAAGGTTTGCATCGCATGATGCAATGATAACTTCAAGTGTTTATGAGTTTCTTAAAACAGAAAATTAATCATTTGTGATAATTAAAACAAACTTAAATATAACTTTTTATGAACCCCCTAATCAAATAACTTTCCTGCAGCAAAACATTTCCAGTGTTACCCCTCGTCCTGTGGGGAAAGTGCTCAAATTTGTAAGCGATGCTTGTGTTTTATGAAGCCTGGTAAGTTATGGTAAATGTTTATAAAGAAATGATCAACAAAAAAACAGAGCCAAACAACAGATCAAATGACATTTTAACACTCACAATTATTTTAACAGCCAACTTAAAGGATTTCTGGTTAAGATCTCTAAACATTTTTTTTTAATTTCCCAAACTAACCAAAGAATAATACAACATGAGTTTCTGTTCAATAAGCAATTATTTGATTTTTAGATCAGCCCCTAATCTTATGTAAAAAGATTTTGACATTTCTCACATCCTCTGCAATGTCCGGGCCAGCAATGATACAGCACAAGACAATTCTAAATGGCCTGCAGTGGAGACCGCCGTACTTACCAGTAATCGAGAGCTATCAAATGGGCAAAAAGTTGTGGTTGTGAATTTCGCTTTAGTGTTGCTATTGACCGGTCATCAGACAAACGGCACTGCTAGAAAGAGAGAAGAAACTTCCCTCACACATGGCCAGTGGTTTCCATTGCCGACAGTGGAAATGGAATATCTCGAGTTTTTTTGGACACACTGCCACTGCAACAGTCACACTTTCAATGAGAAAAAGTAAGCAAGGAAAATAAATATGGCCCAGTTTGGTCAAAATAGACTAAATAAAGGTCCGTAGGGAATCAGATCCATAGCCTCTGGGATTTTTCTTTTGCGTCTGCATTTGCGTTCTTTAAAACATTAAGCTTACTTTTTAAGGCATATTCACAATAGTTATCATGCCGAATCAATTCCAACACTGGGCATTATCATGTGATCTGTCAAGGTGTGACATTCACGTATCATTGCTGAATTTTTTCAAGGTCAATGTATGTTTAAACGTTACGCATCCTTTGCGGTTTTTAGATTTAATGTTTGTGCATTGTTCGCAGAGGGATCCAGTGTTTCGCAAACTGTGCTTTGGCATTTCTCTGTAACGGCGGTGGTCAATCTTCACGAATCAGCTATTACCTTCGAGAAAGGAAGAACTCCCCAGACAAATATTTTTAAAATTGCACACAATTTGCAAAGAATTACGAAAAGGTCCCATATTTCTGAGCGGTATGGATAGCATGATATATTTTCATGTCTCTGTTTGGATTCTTGTGCCAACCAGAATGCATCCATATTTGGTTATCTCTATTAAAATTTTGACTTAAACATTTGAAATAAATTAGTCTTTTCAAATTTGCTTGAATTCTCCATGGCTTTCATTATTTCTATATTTTCATGACTTTTTACGGTCTGGAGATGGAAAATCAAATTTGATGGCAGGAAACCCTGCACTATACCATGGAGGAAGGTTATGGCATGTTCTTCATAAAATGGACTAAAATACAACCCCGCATGTCATTTTTCAAAACTTCTAGAAGATTGACTTTGATCATGTAAAATACAAATTAGCACCTTCAGATTTATAAAAATTATTGTTTGGGGATAATTAGACAAACTGTGTACATTTGGTTGGCTACCAGTGCAAATCAAATGGAGCTGAATTCATTTAAAGTTTTACTTCAAAGTGTTTGCACAAGAGGACTTGATTTCAAAACTTTTATCAACAACAGGGAGAATTCAGTTTATTTTTCAACTGATGTATTTTAAGCACCTAAGAAATAACTTGTAAAAAATATAAGCCACGGGAAAAAGAGCACACAATTGATGGAAAATGGTGAGAGAAGTTTGGCTCTCTTCATTCTTTTACTGTTTTTAATTACTTTCGCTAAATCTGCATATCTGCCAGGTGTTATATCTTTCAAGTTTGGCTGCATCAGAAATGTATAATGAGAACACTATGTTCGTTGCAAACGTCATATTTGACAGAATTTTGATGACGTTCGAGAATTTTGACAGAAACTGCATGACGCTCGACAATACTGAAATGACCGTCACGTGCAGTACTTCAACATTCCATGTGCGATGTTCATTTTATCGCTTATTTGGGAGTTATCCCCACTGAAAATTAAATCAAAATTAACATGATAAACAACTCTGAGCATTAGATTTTCTTCATGAATCGTATTTCATGTCTCGGACGTCTTTTTTTGTGAACGTCATTCAGTATGACAGATTTTCTTTTGAGAAATCTTGGTACGAAGAGAAAAATCCATTCCATGGAGAGGTTCATGAATATCGAATGAAAAAGAGGGAAAACTTTCTGGGTAGATTTCAAAGGTCAAACAGCCCACGATGCAACAAAATGTTTCCCCAACGTCACCATGAGATATTGACAGACGTCACAAAATCGCCATGATCGGTATTTTGGACTGCGGTTTTCAGAAACGTACTTGAAGAAATGTGATCAGTCCAGATGTGATGATGGTTTGGGGGTGCTTTTTTGCACTTTTTTAAAGCTTGTTTTGTACATCGATTTTGAATTTACTCGCTGGTTTTTTGCAATCCAGTTTTTGACAATCAAATGACGTTTGCGACTGCCGACTTCAAGACCTGATTATTTGTGAGATATTTTTTTCACTTTGCAACTATGGTTTTAATATGTGTAAATATTATCACCTTTCACCACATACAAATCTGCGTAAAATAATTGTGGGAATTATTACTTCCCGGTGACTTTTACTTGGCTAAGATTTCAACAGGTTGTTCACGTCTGTCAAAAATGCTGACATTTGAGACTTTAATTAATCAATTCTGATTAAGTTGAAAGATGGGAACGGTCATCACTGTTCCAGATATCAGCCATGACTTCCCTCATTTTATCAGATATCGGGAATTAATTTCCTGCTGTTCACTTAAGGAAAAATGAACCCCCAAAGTTGAACATTATCTAATGGTCCATATTTTGAGGAATCTGCCTAATACAAAGATTTCATGATCCACACAAAAGCTACATGTACATTTGTTTAATTTGCATCATTTTTGCAGTGCTATCATGAACTTTTCACACCTTTTTTTACCATGTTTCCACCCCATTTTTGCACAGTATTCACACAGTGATTTTTTTTGCACTCTTTTGAAAGTGTTTCATGCCCTCTTTACAAAACTTTTGCACGTTTTGCACCACTTTTTCCTTCTTCACATCTAATTTGCTGCGAATTTGCAAGTAGGAATAGCAATATGCAAAATGTGACTGCAAACATGAATTCCTTTCCCTGAACTAAGACAATAGTGGCAGAAAACAAACAGGAATCTCCCACCTACCGGTAGCTCTTTAGGGTTAACACTGCCACAACTACATAGATTATTCTTTCTGACATAGAAATTACATGTGCCAGAAAATAAAATGGAAAGCTTTTATTTATGCCAAGCCTCCAATTATGTGTATACCGGTCCATGTAAACTACAGGACATAATAATATCCAATATTTTCAACTTAATCTATGTACATGTACCTGTATGTCAGCTTCTGCGTCTTGACATTGACATTCTTGAGGATGATATTCTTTGTGTATTCTCCGCCTGGCTCCCATCCTCTCCATGTCAGACCTTTGACCACCTCAATTCCATAACGCTTAACTTTGCTTTTGTTGCCTTGTTGATCAAATTGGAGAGTACAACTCTTGAGATGGCTTTTGCCAGGGAGGTGCTGACGGCTAGTGGCAGGCATTTTAGACCTCATGTTGAACTTCTACACACAGAATTATCCTGAATAAAACAGAAAACAATGGGTCACATAATGTACAGCACTTGATTTGCGAAGGAGCTGGTAAACTTCCAGGTCATTTTAATAATTAATAATGATGCTGAAAAAATGTCAAATTTTGTACCACTGCACCACAGGATTGGGTTGTCCATGCCAGTGCTGATACTCGCAGGCGCTACGGTGTATGTGCGCCCCATGCATGCAGCAGCGGTCGTGTGTTACAGTATGCACATTGGCCGTTCACATGTGCACCATACCAGCAATGAAATCAAGATGCAAACAAGCGAGGGGAATTCACTGTGAACTGTGAATCCACTTAGATGCCTTGAGACAAGGCTGGTACCACATGTCAAAATGATCAAACCATGGCAGCAAAAAGGAAGACTAATAATATACTTCTTGAATTAAACAAAACCTAGTAAGCTTGGTGTACCATTCATGTAGCTGAATAGGCCCTCGGACCAGCAACAGGTACAATGTAAATTTGACTGGCTCACGTAACTTTTGCGCCGGCTACTTTTTTCCCAGTCATTAGTTTGTTTTTCGTAAAGAATCATTTTTGTTTGTTCACAAAAAATGCTAGTCTGTGGATTGTAATTTTATTGGGCCTAGCTTCGTGAAGAACAAAGGGCCTACACAGCTCACTGACTGGACCACCAATAACATACAGACCCTACATGTGGGTTATGCGGCCCAACTCCCAGTACCAGTTTATGGCACATGTTGTACCGTGTGGTCATATCAGGGCAAGCTCATACTCATGCATGTACAGTACGTGACATATCTATGATGAAGGAATCTGTATGAAGCCCTAAGAGTTACATAGACCTAGAAAAAATAGTTCTGCTGCCGATTACAACCCTCTCAAAAATAGGGTCAGTAGGTCAGAAAAAAAAACATGTGGGAGAGCAGTTTTTGTGCTTTTTAAATGAGAATGAAAGCTACCAAAAACTGCCACAAAACGTGATAAAAACTAGCAATAATTAATATAAAAATATCTACAGTTAACTAGTCTTAAGAATTATGAACAACGTCAGTCAGGTAATCACGATGGAAAATTGGCTAACAATTCCCTATATCACATGGTACATGTATGTGTGCATGATGCATCTAGAAGGACGAGCGATAAATCTCGTGTGGCAGCAGGCAATTTTGTCGAAACATGCTAGCTTGAATTAAGAGCAATACAACCTCAAACTAAATTCATGAAAACTTACGATACATGTACATGGACAAGACATTAACTTCTGCGAATTACCAGTAACTTGACAAAATCTTCTCACAACATCGAAAACGTTTTCTGTTCAAAACAGACTGCTTAACGTGCAAAGGCAAAGCGCTTAACTAATTTAACATCTAGGATTTTGGAGGTACAGTAGATTGGCCACCCAAAAACCAATGTAATGTACCATAAAATTATCTGCGGAATGTCAACACAACACAAATAAGAGGCTATTGCTTTCCACAACCAACTGGGCCAATGTCAGAAATACATGAGGTCAAATTTTGTGTTTACATTGGGTTGATGATGTAATGGGGAGAAATGCAGAACAGGCATGCATTCAGCATGCATGAAGATACATGTACACACATGTAACTGGTATCGTTGTGGCCCAAATACATGTATATTATTAAAACAAGGAGTTTTAATGACATGCAGAAAATGCACATTATACATTTACGTGTATGTCTTAGATGTATAAACTTTACCTTACTCTTAGCTGGTCAGAATAATTGAGATTTGTTCTGAAATAAAGGAGAACATGACGTTGAAGGTGGAGAGGAACATAAATTTGCATGACATACACTGTACATGTGAGAGTGCACTCCTGTTCATGTGCAGTAGCAACAGACTATTCCTATGCCACAGAGAACAATGCACCCGACCAGTACTGAAGTACCCAGACCTGAATCTTTGGCTGAATCGCGGGACACCTTGTACATGTGTGTGTGTAGTTTTCAGTAACTCCTCTTCAGTCTGAAGTGAATAAAGCTGTGTCAAGAGTTGAAGCCACCCTTAATTGACTGCATTTTTTAAAGGGTAGGATCACAGTTTGGGTCTGCCTTCTTTCACCATGTTCACTCGAGCATGGGCAGAGAATAATAGCTGAAATGCAGGCTAAGGATCTCAATTTTTACGGTGTGTCTAGCTGCATCCTGGCGCGAAGGGGTTAAGGAACACCGCAGCCAATAACAGCCCTGGGCAACAAGGCAAAAATTTCTACAAAAGAAACTTAGGCACTGAGGCCAAGGTGTAAATTATTCTGCAAAACAAGTTTAGAAACTGGAAAAAAAAATTGGTGTTTGTGTGCTTGAGCTATCAGACATGTATTTAAATATATTACAAGATGGAAAAGTCACATTTTCTGACAAAGGATTTTTTAATTTAGAGAAAATTCATTTATACAAAAGAATTGCAGTGAATTAAACCATAGATTAAACAAAGAGAATATGTTTTGTTTCAATTTTGACATATCTTTTTTGACTGCACAGCATGAACTTACCAACTTCATTCCCCGCGGCATAAAGTTGACTAACCCGTTAGGTCACGGAATAATTGGTTATGCGCATGTAGTTGACTCTACTGCATGCATGCATACATGTCCAAAACTACGGGGACAAAAGACCTAGCAGTAGCCGTGGAAGCTGATGCACATTATGCTGGATGAGGCTGGCTGGCACCATACACCCTTACATGTACATGCTAGCCGCTTGCAGCAAATAATCATGTGGTACATGTACGGCGCTGCGGCACACCAGGTCTTCCAACTCGGCTAGCCTAGCCGCACATTCATGCATGCATGTGTCGTGAAGACGATCGTGTACTGGTAGACTGCAACACAACATACATTCATGTGAATGTGAAGTTAGAAAATTATGGAAAATAGAGGGTTTTTAGGGCACCACTGCCAGCCTGAGGAAGAATGGCCCTTACATTACAAAACTGGACTGCATTTACATGTACATGTAGTTAGCATGCACTTGGCATTCAAAAATGGCATGTGAATATTATGAGGACTACCCTCCAGTATGGCATTCTCAAGAGATGCAATTCTGATAGGATTTATATGCAAACAGTATGCAAATCTGGTTCCATGGGGAGCCTGTACATGTATTTCATAGAATAAAAACTACATGAAGGGATAATTTTAGAAAGCATGTGAGAAATGCTGACCGAATGCTTAATGTCAACTGAGTTTTTTAGTTGGATTGAAAATGCCAACAACTTGATAATTAAAAGTTGATCGACCAATCACACAAGACTTGTGCAATCATCAGTAGTGGCATCCATCTAAACTCAGAAACTGTCCCTAAACTTACATGTCCCAACATCACTGCTGACCCAAACAATTTCATTATTTTTAAGAGAAAGACACAACAGCATAAAATCTTACTTCTAAACAGGATTCTCCCCAGGATTTTTCAAAACTGTTGGGGATTTCCATGTGGTTTACCAACTTTTTGCGAATCCATGGCGTGGGGTTCAGACCCCGCCCAAGGGCCCCGACAATTTTGGACTTTAGATGCTCTCAGCTGCATTTTAGAGCATTTCCTGGGTTTTTCAAGTACCTTTTCTCCGGAAAACATAACAAATTCAATATATTTTTTAAATTTTGGATAGGCCTATTAGTATTTCAACAAATGACCAGTTTCCATTTCTGGACCACTAATTAGGCCTGTAGGCACAAAGGAGTCATTTCCAAGTTTCAGAAATGCAAGAACATGTAGTGGCTGTTTAATTAACGATATGAACACCTGTTTATTCAGTTTTAATTTTAATACATGTATCAACCTTTTTGTTTTCCTGATCAGACCTGAAACCATGAGCTCCATTCAGTTTGTAAGGCAAAAATATTAGCATATAAGGAATAAACAAATGTCATAAAAATATAAAATGATTTTGTCTTGATATAAAATAAACAACAAGGCTTTTCTTCTATATCGGCAAGAAAGAATACCCACTGCAGGTGGCTGCTTCATTTGGGTTTCCCTCAGCGTGGACTGCTGAAGTTATTGGCTTCAAAAAGAGCTTATCTTTGATTGAGATATGGTGATATGGCAACGAGAAATATTGTCCCCGTCATAGATGCCATTAATACTTTTATACAGGGCTACGGCTGCCGCCATGAAAAAAAAAAAACTTGTGTGGGATCGATGTTTTAAGTTCTGCGAATGGTGTAGTATAAAACTGTAACCTTTGTAAATGCAGCCCCAGTAGCGTATTGAGCACACGGCACAGAGAAAGCACGCCTGCGCATGGGTGCATGTACGACGCCCATGACGGAAGTTCAGATTTCATGCAACACCGGCCACGAGGAACGTTCGGTGCTGATGTACATGTACAGTGTGCAGTACAGTGTGGCTGCCGATGCGTGGTGCACAATGCATGTCCAGTACATGTACGGTGTACAGTACAGTGTGGCCACCGACGCGTTGTGCACAATGCATGTACAGTACGTGGAAAAATGCAGGATTACACTTTTTTCATCTAGATTTTCCGGACATGCAATCTGCATTATGTAAGAAAATTCTGAGCCATACTGTCATAATTATATTGTGCATATCGGGGATGGGTATCAGCCCGTTTTTTGCATATCGGGCAGAAGTAATTGTGTATTGGGCCCGATACGCAAGTTTGTACTTGGGGAGAGCCTTGCTAAATGTAAGTTCTAGCAACTGTATACAACACCATTTTTATCAGGTATTTTTATCAGGTCAGGTTTTTGTTTTCTGATTACTGAAGTGAAAGGAAAAATTACTGGCGGCCGTAGGCCTACACGTATGTCAATCATGGAACTTAGGCCTACCTAGAAAACTATGGGTCTGACGTCCGCCAGTAGTATGTAGAAGACAATTTGAGCTAGCCCCCTTTTTCCACTCTGCTTCCATGCTCCAACACCCACAAACCCCAGCGCCAGGGTTTCCCACTTCACCCACCTTGACCTTTGACCCCGGTGCTTCCACTTCACCGGTCCACAAACAAGTTTGACCTTGGTAAACAACTCCTGACTCTAACAAAAAAGGGGAATTCCCTAACCCAAAACAAGCCTCGACTTGCCCGGCCGAACTTGTGACTCCTACTCCCCGGAAAATACTCTCTGCACAGAAGCTTCGAAGAAAAATGAGATTTATTTTGGGGATCTATAAAAATTACTAATGATGAACACCAGAGCTTTTAAAAAAAAAAAAGTTTAAAAACCTATATATAAATAGAGACATAAGCAACCCAAAACACAGGCTACTATTATCGACTTTCAACTGATTTAAGATGGCCTTTTTAGCAGATTTGGTCAAGCAGTATAACATTTCATTACCAGCACCACAGCGTAAATTTCACACTACGCCCGAACTCGTTCAAGCCATCTGAACAAACCAAAGGCAAATCAGATACCTCCCGCGCCAGTCATATCGCCAGCTCTTGAAAACGGTTCAAGAACACACAAGGGCATCCCATTCACACACAAGGGCAGAGTCCTAAAGCAAGATCTTATTAAAGCGATTAAAGTTTACACCCAACCCGAAGAAATTGCAGAAGTTAACATTAGAAACGTGAGGCGCTTTCAGGGTAACTATGGCAATTGGGAACTAATACCCAGCTTCTTTGAATACGATCTCCTGCATTTTTTTGATTTTCATAAAACTTTTATCGAGAGGAAAGCATTAGACGAATTGAGAGAAATCGGCTCTTATAAACTACAAACGTCCCTAAAAGTGCAGTTTAGATTGGAAAACCCCGACCAAACCGACCTTGGCACATTTACCTTCCCGAGTCAAAATACAGTGGTCCTAAGTAAAAAGGACCTAGTGGCAGCATTCGCGGAACAGAGACAGAAACAAATTGAGGACGTGGAGGCTCACATGCAATGCGGATCAGGATGGGTCTTCGATAAAGTTGACGCCTTTACATTAATGTGGTGAGGTATAATCCGGTGGGTGCCATGTATATTCCACTACCTGAGAAATTAGCACTTAAGGAAGCAATCATAAACGTTCAAAATAACGACCAGCAGTGCATCCGATGGGCACTGAGAGCAGCTTTAAAATTATATTCAGACTACGTCAAAAGCCAAATGAAAGTCATTTTGAAATCTAGAAAACATAACGAGCGCACCTCAACTTACACAGAAGCAGATGGCCAAATTTCACAAACATAAGCTTTCCAACACCCATTTCAAAATCCCTCATATCGAATCACAAAATAAATTAGCAATCAGCGTATTTGGTTACGACAAAAAAAACAGCGTTTACGTACTTTACAAGACTAAGCGCATAGGGGAACCAATCAATACTTCATTTTACCCAAGGGAAAAAGAGTCACTACTGTTGGATTAAAAAATTTTCTCGGTTGACGGGAGACGTTAATAAACACGATGGTAAGAAATGCTTTAACTGCATGTTGCACTTCCAAACAGATGAAAAGTTAAACAAACACAAAGATTGCCAAGGGTTAGACTCGACAAAAAGGCAAACACATTTTACAATTTGAAATTACAAGGACAAACAAGATGCCCCTTTTGTCATATACGCTGATTTGAGTCGGTTTTAGAGCACCTTCCACCTACTTTGACAAACACGGTCAAAACTCAGATCCATAAGCCCTACGGCTATTCATATGCAGTAGTGAGACGCGACGGTAAATGCATGAGCCAAAAGATGTACAGAAGTCAAGACGCGGCAGCGATTTTGTCTGGTCTCTTTCCGGGGAAGTAGATAAGATCAACGAAATATTTGAAAATCCAAAGCCCCTAACCTGGTCGCGCGAGTTACAAAAAATTTACGAAAATTGTAATTGCTGTTGGATTTGTGAAAAGCTTATTGGCAAAACTGAAGAATCTCAGTGCCAGTGCCCAATTCCATACGAGCCAAAAACAAAGGACGAAAAAGCTGCCTTTAGTTCAGTCAATGAATCCAATGGTTTCAGAGAGCTGCTCTGTACGACGTGCACAAAGCCAATTAATAGATTCCGTAAGGTCAGGGATCACTGTCACGTGACGGGAAAGTACCGAGGCCCCACACACGCTCTGTGCAATCTAAAACTAAGAGTCGTGCCCTATCAAACACCCATTCCAGTGATTTTACACAATTTGGAAAAATACGACGCGCATATAATCATGCAGGGCGCTTGCGAGTTTAAGGGCAAGGAAACTAAATTAACTGCTAAAAATACCGAGAATTACATTTCGTTTTCATTTGGCCAACTTAGGTTCCTAGACTTGTTTCATTTCATGGCGGCTTCGCTAGATCGATTAGTTAAAAATTGTTCACCCGATGATTTTAACTTACTTCGGGACAGATTTCCAGAAAACACGGGTATGCTTTTAGAAAAAGGCATTTACCCTTAAGAATATATCGACTTCTTTGACCGATTCCAAGAGACGAGCCTACTGCCTAGAAATGTGTTTTATAGTTCCCTGAAGCAGTCCACTGTGACCGAGAAATAACAAACCTGTGCACAAACAGTATGGCACACTTTTGATTGTAAAAACCTAGGCGACCATCATGACCTATACGTGGACCTATGAGCAGGTGTACTTGAAAACTTTCGCAGTCTGTAAAAAGAAGTATGGCCTTGACCTGGCTAACTATTACACATCACCGGGCCTATCGTGGGACACTCTGTTAAAGCACTCGGGCGTAAAATTGGAACTATTGACAGACATTGATAAGCACCTGTTCTTTGAAAGGGCTAAAAGAGGCGGCATCTCGAGTGAGGGTGCCTAGTGTTACGCCAGACTACGATCCAAATCAGCCAGAGTCACATATTATGTGTTTAGACGCCAACAATTTGTACAGCTGGGCCATGTCACAATCGTTACCAGTGGGTGAGTTTCGGTGGGTTGAAGGCAAGTTCACCCTTAAAAACATTCTTAAACTTTCGCCTAAAGACTCGTGGGGTACATGTTTGAAGTCACTTTGGAATATCTGCAAGACATTCATTCACTGCACAACGACTGGCACCTGAAAACTTAGTAGTTCCCAATGAATGGTTTTCAAGCTACCAACAAAAATTAATCGACAACGGTGAGCAACTAACTTCTGTAGATAAACTGGTAGTGACTTCAGGCACAAAACATAAATACATGTACGTGGTTCACTATCGTACGTTGCAGAAGCACCTGTTACTCGGTCTCCAGTTATTTAAAAAGAGGTACACCGTGTAACGTCGTTTAAAGAGGCGCCTTGGATGAAGAGTTACATCGATAAAAACACCGAGCTTCGTAAATTGGCCAAATCTGACTTTGAAAAAGACTTCTTTAAATTGATGAACAATTTAGTTTTTGGCAAGACCAGGTACCAGACCAGGTAAGATCCTGAATCAATGGTCATTTATTAAGAGATGTACAAGATGCCACCAAGTACAAAAAATTGACCCTTAAACCGAACTACAAATCCACTACGCCTTTTAAAGAGTGGGACCTCTCATTCGTGGAAATGTGTATAGTAAAGACCAAGCTGAACAAGCCCATTTACGGCGGAGTGAGCGTACTAGACTTGTCTAAGACCTTAATGTACGATTTTTACTACAACAAATTAAAATCCAAATTTGGTTCAAAAGTTCGCCTGTTGCACACAGACACTGATTCTCTGTTAGTCCAGATTCAAACTGGCGATCTAAACGGCTACTTGAGTAAAAAGAGCAGCTTATTCGACTTTAGCAATTACCAAACCGACCATTAACCTTACAATCCTAAAAAAAAAAGTAATTGGTAATTGACGAATTTGGGGTAAGGTTATTTCAGAAGTCGTTTGCATTAGGCCTAAAATGTATTTGATTTTAACGGAAGATCAAAATTTAAAGAAGGCAAAAGGCGTCATTAAAGTCATAACCGAGAAACATTTATCACATGCCATGTATAAAAGCTGCCTAATTGAACGGGTGCTACATCTTAATAGACAGCAGTTATTCAGATCAGATAAACATCAAGTACCAGTATACACCATCATGCAAAATAAGCTGAGTCTTTCGCCGCTAGACACAAAGCGCTATGTATTATCAAACAGTACAGATATGTTAGCTTACGGGCACTGTCAGTCGTTAATTCGCAGATTTAAGGCAACTGACCTGGAGCGCGCCAAGCAAGCGTTACAACCTAAGTCAAAAGAATAACACGATTCATTCATCTATCACTGGGAGTACAACTCTGATTTCAAAGATAAAGAAAAAGCCCTTAATTTAGTTTTTGCGCAGTTAAGACTCGGGCGGTAATTCGGTATCCTCGGGTATGACTTGAGGTTCCTCTTTGACAAAACTCCTATTTGGCCCGTTTAACAGATAGTGCAAAGTGGGACCCGTTTTCATGCGCTTACCTTTCACCCGTTTAAAATGACTGGTGCGCTTCTCTACCTGATAAACGTCCATGCTCCAAACGGGATCTGTTGCCCTTTTAACTGAACCACCCTCCTGCTCACCTGGGTAATACAGATACAGCACAACCAAGTCTGGAAGAAGTTTTCGCTCGCTCTTGGGGGTGCTGCAGGCGTTTGTTTCATTCGGTCTAATTTGACAGCTTCTGCGGGCTCTTTGCCAATTAAACACATTTTTTCTTCGTTTAACGATTTTATTACTTGAGGCAAATGCTGTACTCATTCCACGTTTCGCTCACCCACGTTCAACATTTCTTGTGCGTATTGATGGCCTAATAAACGCTTGGCGTTCAATTAAACCGTTCTATGATTCCCTGAGACCCATGAACGCCCGGTTCACCCATTTGTAACGATACGCCTTCCTTAACAAACGTCTTTTAAACTCGCCTTTAAATTCCAACCCTGAGTCTACCATTATAACCTTGGGCCAAGTCAGAGGTGATCTTTCATAAATTTACTTCATGGCTTCTAACACTTGATCGGTGGTTTTACTGGTCAAAGGTTCTGCTTCTTTGTACCGCGAACCCACGTCTACGATCGTTAAAGTGTATTTAAAAGTTTTACGGTTTACTCAATCCCAAGGCAAGTATAAAATATCTAATTGATGTGCTTCGTTTGGTTTGACAAACTCGGTTTGCAACGTAGATCTGGACACGTACGTAGGAGCAGGTAAGTAAATTTGCCAAATAACCTGTTTTTTTAGCCAGTTTTTAACACTTGACTTGTCTGCACTGATCTTTTCGTGTAAATGATCTACGGCGCTTTCTCCTTTCCAATAGCCTTGAGAGCCGTAAAACAGTTTTTTAAAAGTTTCTTCCTTTCCTTCCTTTTCTTCCTTTCTTTCCATTTTTGAAAGTTAAAGCTTTTTAAAATAAACTTACTTTAAAATAAAATGAAAGCTATTTTATCGATGATAGGATCAGCTACAATATACTGGTTAGCTTTCTCTGGCAGTAATTATTTGTTTAGTCTTATTCCAAAAGTTAATGATGTCGCTGTAGAACGTAAACGTCATGATCTAGCGTTAGAACAAATGGCTCAAGCAAAACAAGCTTGGAAACAAAATTGTGCACACGTGCTAGACTTTCTAAACGAACACATGAAACAAGAGCGTATTAGTTAACACACATTTGTAAACGTGGATGAAGCCTTGCGAGCTTACAGTGAATCGACAGGTAAACAGTTGCCCCCATTGCCTCCAGAGCCAAAGTTATCTGATTTCTACGTACCTTCTGAAGATCAGAAAATTCACGAGTTTGTATGGATTCTAGGTGGGACGGCTTTGATTTAGCGGTACAGTTAAGTTCACTTTATTTTGAAAGAATGAAACAAGAAATTCAAGCCGAAACGTTTCGTAAGCGAAATAACGAAGAAATGCTCTTTGCAGTGGCTACATGTATATCGTTAATCGCGTTTTCTTTCCTGTTTAAGGTTTCCCTAAGATTTAAAAATTAAAAATCGTATATATTAAGAAAATGTCGCAACAGTACACTAAAAAACTAAACCCGAGTCGCAGGCTAAAAGTGCCTCGCACGATTAAAGGCAAAAGATAACCCGGGCACCACCGCAGCACACCAAACGTTGACCGTAAAATTTCCAGCTTTAGGCGTAGACGACGTAATCATACCCGGCACCACAAAACTGGCTTTCAAGTTGGACCCAGACCGAGCATCAGACGATAATCGAACCGTGTATAATAACGTGGCAACAAACCTGATTTCAGAAATCAACGTCAGCTTACAGGGAAACAAAATTGTCAGTTACGGAGACGCAGACGTGTTTCATAATTTTAAGGACAATTAGCTATCTCTGTCGCAGACTAAAAATATGGTGTACTTTGGCTTAGAACGAGAAAATGTGGCAAAGTTACGTTTAGGTGCAGGTGATGCATCAGACTCGGCCAACAACAGCAAAGACAAAGCTATAGCTGACGCTTTTGGCAACAGATATGCGATTCTGTTAGATGCACCTATATTGACGGATCACGGCCTTTTTATCCGTCGGGTTTTAAAGAGCCTCTGACGTACCAGTTGACTTTTAATGACCACAACAAATTAGTTAACTCGTTTGACACGGCCGCAGAATATGCAATTTTGGATATAACT
Organism: Acanthaster planci; assembly: GCF_054643075.1. Taxonomy (NCBI): domain Eukaryota; kingdom Metazoa; phylum Echinodermata; class Asteroidea; order Valvatida; family Acanthasteridae; genus Acanthaster; species Acanthaster planci. The sequence goes on along the minus strand of NW_028257644.1, from coordinate 114,566 downwards.
TTAGAATACGAAGTCGTAACTAATGGAGACCTCGCTCAAACTATGAGGAGTAAGCACAAGGGCTCCTGTATTACTTATTTGATACACTCTTGGAAGAAACAAGCGGTAAACAAGTTGGACACTTTGTGGAACATTAGTATAGATCAGACGATTAAAAGTCTAAAAGGCATTTTGATTCTGTTCAAAGATCCGGCGGTAAAAAACCCTCAAAGATTTTACAACCCACACATAACTAAAACGGTAGTCATGGTCGAAGGCAAACCAAATCAGCTGTATTCACAGGGGCTATTTGAATATCAACATTGGACCGAAATTAAGAAGCACTTTGGTGACTCGGAAACTGAATCGACTTGTGTGGTTGTAAAAAACTTGAACTTGACTGGAGTAGACATGGCTGACTATTTAAAAGATAAGTACGGGCTCTGGCTGGATTTCAGGAGTTCAGACGACAATTCTGCGCACAGATCGGGTAGGCCGCTCGGCGGTGGCGGTGATATATCGATACAAATGGAAAGACAGGCAGAAATGGCGAGACCTTTGACGATGTACGTCTTTTTGGTAATGGATGCACAGTTAACGGTAGAAGACGGGAATTTTAAGAGCTTGGTTTATTAAGTCTAGTTTAATTTAAAGATTAACCAAATGTACATGAGACCTCACTGCACCTTGGTCATTGGTAAAACAGGCAGTGGTAAAACCCAGTGGATCCTAGACCTATTAGAAATAGAGTATAAATTTATTTTTGAGGCAGTTGTAATGAATTTTGGCAGACACGTTAACCATTCATGCTGGTTGTTAACGCAAAAGTATGATTTGGTGCTCAAAGACTACAGAGAAAACATGGCGTGGACTGCTTTGTTTCATTGTAAGGATCGAAATAGCTTTGATCAATGTTTACATGAAAATGAGGTAGTGCCTGATTGCGAATGGGAAACGATTAAAAAACATTAACCTGATGTACACTTTAGCAAGTTGATTTTAAACACAGAGCCTCCGCTGAATTATATACTTCAATAAGCTACCTGCTGAACTAGAATAAACTACTGTAGCTATAATTTGTTGTTTTATTTTGTTATAATATAACAAATAAAATATAAGCTACGTTAGAGTATATTCAACTTGTTATTCAACTACATGTAATTATCGCAGCTAATTTGACTTATTACACCTATGAGTACCTTTGATTGAAATTTACGTTCAATTTATTTAAAACGTGTATTTTAAAAACGTATATATTATAATGGACATCAAATCCATTATTAACGAGACAAAAAATGAAACCACAGAATCGAAGGCCAACATCAAAGATCGTCTCTGCTCAATCGTAGCCTCGGGCAAAAGTAAGAAATACCTCGGCAAGGAATTCACCATTAAAGACATTGAATCTTTGAATCTGGCAAAACAGGAAAAATTGTTTAATTTGTACGAGGTCAAATTTGGCAAAGAAATCGTTAAAACCTTAGGTCACTCAATTTGCAGTTTGTACACGTGTTTACTAGGAATAGGTACTCCGGTCGAACTCTTGGGCTTCAACATGGACTTTAAATCTGAAGAGGCGCTAACTAAGGACTTAAACGATGACCCGATCATGAGTCAAACCATGGGACATTTTTTAAACGAACTTTGTTACAAGTACGGTGTGTACCTATCACCACCGGTAGCAACGTTAATTACGGCTAAGCATCTGGAGTTTAACAAAAGTCCTTTTATAATAAAAGATGGAGACAGAAGAACAACAAACGAGCAGTCCAGCAAAGACTCCAGTACAGACAACTAAAGTTAAAAATCCGAAACGCGTAGAGCAGGGTAAAAAATTAACCCGAGCATAACAAAAAGATGAAACAACAGCCAGCTAAAATGGCAATGAGTGAAGCCTCCGAAATAAAACCTGAGAATAAAATTTACGCGGCATGCATCAATAACCAGTACTTGATCTTGGGTGGGTTAATCGCCAGGCGAATTTTACTTGCGTTTTACTTGAAAAGAAGGCAAAGAATACATGCCGAACCAAAAGTTACCCAAACACCAGAACCAAAGCTGGCAACAAAAGCACCTGCGCAAGAAATTTTAGACATGGAGTAAGGTAAATTTAAAAACCGTATATATTAAGAATGAGTGACACAAACATCAACATAAATGGAATTGCTAATACGGTCTACCACGGTGCTGTAGTTTCTGCAATTTCCATGGGATACGCCATGCTCGGTAAAAGGCTGTTAAAAATTAAACCCCAGATTTGGATCAGTTGAGTATCAAAGACATTGCTAAAATGAGTGGTGTGTTGGCCACACAGGGGTGGCTCGAGGCACAAGGTGTATTACCTGCAAGTTTGCCCAGTAGTTAAAGTAAAATCGTTTATTTTAAAGTTGAAGTAAAATGGCAGAAGGCGGATTTGAACCAGTCAATTTTGACCCGATTAACGAAACTGAAGATATACCCCTAGAAGGAGAAGACGACGTGACATGGGACGATACCTTTGATACAACGCAAGAAGAAACAAGTTTTATAGAAGGCCAAACAATAGGTTTACCAGATTTAAGAATTGAGCTAGTCAAAGACAAAATGTACGATTTTTATGACGTGGTTCAAAGAGAAACTCGGTACGAAGCGTCAATTAGGGATTCAAATCTAGATAGCAAAGACCACCTGTACGTCAAGTTTGAAGGCAAAAAAGTTCTCTTAGCCCGAGAAAATAATAGTAGCGTATTTCGTAGCCTAAATACAATTAGGCAAAAAACAAACACCAATTTTACAATGTCCTAGGCTTACGCAACTACGTTTCTGGTAAAACGAAACAGCAGGCACAAGAGATAATCCATATACTCGCACAGCTTCAACCTGAAAACCTCAAGAACCAGGAACTCCCACAGGCATCAGATCAAGTCAGTGACATCGTAGAAGATCTTACTCAAGATACAGGCGGATTAAATTACAGGGAACTCGTTACTTTAGATAAATCTTTACAGACGGTCAAGGGGAATTAATTTTAAACCAGGGCAAGTTTGACCAATTGGACGCCAAGATTGAACAAGTAAAAAACGAATTAGAAGAAGCGGCATCTGAAGGAAAACGTACGGAACTTCAACGGCAGTTAGACGATTTACAAGTGGAAAGACGGGGTAGGTTAGAAGTTCTTAATAGGAACACGGATCAACTTTGGGGCCAAATCAATCGAATTAAGGAAATAATTACAGCAGTGATGGACAGTGATTTGATTTACGCGAGAAGACTCAAACTTTGTTTAAGGAACAGGGTGTAACGATCGTAAGCATTTTAACGTTTTTTTCTTTGGCCGTGAGTACGATTGTAAGTAGTATCATAGCTAGCGTCAGAGCTGCTGGCACGCTTAGTCCCATGCCTGAACCTACGCCTGAACCAAAAGCCCCAAGTAAGGGAGGTGTTACCGATTGGGTTAAAAGGCAACTGTGGAACTTAGCAAACGTGTTTAAGAAAGTGGGTTTGAAAGCGCTGGGAGCTTTGCCCAGAATCATCAGTAATGTTTTGAGTTGGATTTTCAACGTGGCGAGTAAAGCAGTCGGACGGGTCGCCGAGCACGTGTGGACTTTGTTTGTGGGCACAGGTGTTTTGATTTTGACTTATGTGCAGAGGGTACAGTAAGTCACTGTAAGTAGGGCAAAAAAAAAAAAATTTAAACCCCTTCTCATATTTGGGAAGATTTTTTTTTAATGCCTTAAGTTTTGCTACACGACTTAGCTTAACACTTTATACAACTTTACATTATACAACTTAACTTAACACTTTAGAACAACTTTACTTTATACAACTTACATAAACATTTTATACACAATGAAACCGAGACCACCCACGGCAATGGCTCCTAAGGTTAAAGACAGTTTTTCTTCGTTGTGGAAGTCTAACGGTTTTTTTCTCCTTGGTTGAGCGGGTAAAGTTTCTGGTAAAATTGTTGGTTCTTCCACTCCGTCGTTAAAATTGCTATTTGAAACTCCACCAGAATTTAAAGTCGGAACATAACCAGTCTGGATGCCTTTGGTGGCAATTTGTAAATTGTTGTTGTATCCTTCAAACGTGCCGATGCGTAAATCCATGTCTGAGGGCACCAAGTACAAACCTGGTGCGACTACGAAGTTTAAAGGCATTTTTGCATATTGTAGCGAATCTTGAAATTGGTTTATCGATTGTTCTTAGTCGGGCTCTAAATTGATTAAAGATTCCACAATGGTAACGAATTGTCTTTGCGCGTCTAATCTGGTTCCGGGGGCTAAAACGCTGGTCATGGTCTGAGCTTGCGCACCCAGTAACGTGTATACGTAAGCCCTAATAGACTCGTTTACCTTTGAAATTCCAACGTCTGTGATCTTTGTCCTTTTAAGTGGAATAAAGTCTTGCCACGCAGATTTTACTTTATCATCTTGTAAAATCCAGTCAATTTTATATTTAATCGTTAGACCCGAACCCAAAGGTTGCCAATAGAGATCCATTACCTTGCCTTCGCGACCATATTTATTATAAGTTTTTTTTAGGTCTTAGTTTTCCCTGGAACGGGTAGCCATTTTTTTACACCGGTATCAGAAAAACTTGAATGTCGTAACAGTAAGCGGTGCCGAGGCCGTTTGTATAAGGATCGCGGGTTTGTCTAAAATTCATGTTTGGATCCACGTCAAACTCGCGGCAAATGTTATTAAACCATTGTTATCGTAGGATAGAATATATTGCAGTAGGCAATGGAAAATTACACTCGGCAAATATCTTTCTTACCGCATAATACAAGTGGAAATTCATTAAGGCAGATATGTACTGGGATCAACGATTTGCCCAAAAATCGATTCCACACGCAGTCGTTGCACAATACACCGCAAAATTGACTTGGTTTTGATAAAATGAAATCGGATCTGTGGCCCAACGATCTACGACTTCTTGCTGGGTGACTTTTGGCATTTTGTAAGCCCTAGTAATGTCGGTAAACTTAGCCCAAATGAATTGTCTTTGTTTACTAAAATAAACAGGTTACTAAAATTGATTCCCATCTTTTAAACAAAGGGGCTTTTAAAAAGGAGGTGCTGTAGGTTTCACGTCTCGGTATTATGGAGGCGAGTCTTCGTATTTAACCGATTTGGTAAAACTTACTCGCCAAGTTTTTTCATAAAATCTTTTTTTAAAATGGCTGCCCGTTCGTTAGCGAGTGTTTCTGCTCTTTCGTTTACTTGAATTCTTCTTTGCTCATCGATTTACTTGCTTGTAGTTTAATAGACGTACTTGACCTAATTTTTTCTTTCATCTCGTTAAACTTTTTCAGCTCAGACAAAATTAGTACAAATTCCTCTTGTAAAATGTCATCATCTTCAATCGCGTGAGAAACATATTCTTCGATGGTGTTTAGCTTGGAGTCTGCCAGCATTCGATTTGATCGTGCATTTTAGTTTTGTGGGACAGCCTGTGACTGGCATACTTTAGCAAAGCCTAGGCACCAAACGCACCGATAGCAATGCCACCTTCCATCACTGGTCCCACGGGTGCCGACACGCTGCCCAAAAGTACGGGAATTCCTACAGCTGCAGAAGTTGCACCTATCGCTTCTACGCCGTACTCTACGTAACCGATTGCTGTTAAAAACCGTTTAATCTTTTTGTTGCTAGTTTCGCGCGTGTCACATTCTCTTTGGATTTGAGATTTGATTTCTTCGATCTTTCTGAGCCCGTAGACTCTCCTTTCTGCTTGTTCGGCAGAGTTTAATTCTAGGTGCTTAGTCAAATCTGGATATATGTTTGGCTTGACGTTTACTGTCATCTTTTTGTTATATACGCATTTTAAAAAACGTCTAACTCGATTAAATTCCAGCGCCTCTGTTGTCAACTAGCTACCCTCGCTTGTCTTTTAAAGAAAAGGTCAACTCGCCGACGTTTCTGTAAATTAACGTTTTAGACGTCTTACTGTCACAAGCGATAGTCGAGTTACACAGCCCAGTAGGTATCACGTCCAACAAGTCCGAAGACTGTCCGTTATAAAACTTGTCATGGGTATTTAAGTGTTCCCAATGAATGAACGCAAATTTCAAGGGGTTTAAATCATACATGTATGTATCTTCGTAAATGACGTTGGGTAAAAGTTTGATTTTGGGTAAGTTTAACAAATTAGAGACCTGTCTATTTGGCCTCAACTTGAGGTTAGGATCCGTGATGGCCAATGTCACCCTTTTAGACTCTGTGAGAACTTTGAAAGATACACCCGGGATCAAATTTAACAAAAAGTCAAACCAGTCTATGCCGTAATAACCTGGAAATAGGACGATGGTTCCTCTTTCGCCCTTGGGTAGCGATTGAAATGAGCCTTGAAGATGAAGTGTATCAAGTACGGGTCCTCTTAATCCCGTGAGATAAAGCCTCTTGTCTAATTCAGCGTTTCTCAACCTTCTGGGTTCGTTGTTTGGTACTTCGGTAGAGGACGTTCGTATTATTTTTCAGCTTCTTTTAAAGCTAATCGTCTACCTTCCAGTTCATCATTTATTGATTGATGTAATTCAGTCAACCGCCGGTGTAAAGCTTGTTTTGTTGGCACGTAACTTTCTTGATCAATTTGCACCGATAAATCCTTTATGTGTTGATTTATATTTTTTATTCTTTGGTTTTGTTCTTCAATTTCTGCGTCTAGTGTACCTTGTTCAATCGCCTCCAAAAACTCATTTTTAATCCTTTGTATTGTGTCTTGCCCTCATTTCACTTCTTCTATTGGAGGATCTACCGTCCAAGCCTGTGTCCCACTCAATTTTAGTAACGTTAGTCACATTAAAATACCCAGCTTCAAACTGAATATTCTTTACTTTGACAACTTTGTCACCTTTAGTATTGTTGGTCTCGTCTTTCAATTTAAACGTCTGTGGATTTTTGGTCAAATAAAAAGTGTGAGTCTCCATTTTAGTATAAACAGGTTTTTAAAAGTCTTCTTCGACAAGTTTAAATTTATTGAGGGCGATGTCCCAGTGCTTATCCGAGACTTGAAATAAGTCTTTAACTGTTGATTCAGCTTCCACGGTTACATTTTGGTATAAGACAGCGATTAAGGCCTTCAGCGGTTTGCCTCTAGAGATCTTACCCACTAAAATTTGGTTTAACTTGTATTCTATGGTGCCCGCTTGAACATGCTTCAAACGTTTAATTCTTTTAAAACTTTACTCAACTTTTGCTTATGTTTTTATAAACGAAACATTGGTTATATTTACCACCCACGTTTTCTACATGTACTTCGTCTGACTAAATTTGACAAAATATTAATCCGCAATGCCGGCATATGAGTTTATAATCTCTGATTATTTTGGTGTCGTGTGGGCATGTGGGTTCTTCTTCTTCTTTTTCTTCTTTGTTATTCACACAGGGTCTCATTTGGCTAAAAAGATAGATTAATAGAAGAGATAAACATAATCACCGCGATGGATGACAAATACAGTAAAAAGATAATCGCGGTGTCGTGTTGCTGGTAGTGATGTTTCGGCTGCTAGTGCTGCTAGCCTTCATCAGGCAACTGAAGTCTGGATGCTGCAGGGTCTGCTATATACCGCCGGACCGCGTCCTCCGTGTGTCCCCCGCCGTGTATTGCGGACGCAGTACAGATGACCTCAGCGGGCGTCGCACGCTCCACTTCATGGGCGTGAAGGGGCGTGTCCTCGGTATGGCTCCGTTGCTCCGGTGGTTGTGTTGGCGGATGGTGGGGAGCCAGAAACCGGGGATGTCGATGCCGCTGTCTCTGTTGATGTTGTGTCTATTCAGGCGGATGTGGATGGCCTCCTTGACGCGTCTTGTGTACCAATGCTGGTCTTGGTCCATGCACTGCACGCTGTCCCAATCGGGGTGGTGACCAGCTCCCCAGGTGTGCTCGGCTACCGCTGACGACTCCACACGGGAGAGTCTCACGTTGCGTTGGTGCTCCTTGATTCTCTCGCCGATTGGTCTGCCAGTTTCGCCGATGTATACCTTGCCACAGTCACCGCATGGTATCTTGTAGACCACTCCTCCGCGTCTTCTGGGTGGGATGGGATCCTTAGGGCGCACGAGTTGGTACACAAGACGCGTCAAGGAGGCCATCCACATCCGCCTGAATAGACACAACATCAACAGAGACAGCGGCATCGACATCCCCGGTTTCTGGCTCCCCACCATCCGCCAACACAACCACCGGAGCACCGGAGCGCAACGGAGCCATACCGAGGACACGCCCCTTCACGCCCATGAAGTGGAGCGTGCGACGCCCGCTGAGGTCACCTGCACTGCGTCCGCAATACACGGCGGGGGACACGCGGAGGACGCGGTCCGGCGGTATATAGCAGACCCTGCAGCATCCAGACTTCAGTTGCCTGATGAAGGCTAGCAGCACTAGCAGCTGAAACGTCGCTACCAGCAACACGACACCGCGAGTCATCGATTATCTTTTTACTGTATAAGATAGATTAAGTTTTCTTCGCCCATGGGTAAAGGCTCATATTTGAAGGTTTGGTTAGACATGATTTTTATTAATAGTCCATTTACTTAAGGTGGTTAAATGAGGGCTGTTTAACCATGCTTTGAAATTCTTGGCGTCTAAAATTTCTACTTTCGTCCTCGAGGACCAATGCATATTCGACAAAATCTGGAATTTGCCCTCCTGTCGAGCTAGATCGAAAAACTATTCCTTCGTTTTCATCAAATTTTTCATCTTCTTCAGATTCTTCGGTTTCAGGTTTGAATTCTTCTCCCGATTCCATTTTGGCTCTAATTTCGGCTTCTTGAGATAAGCTTATGTATTGTATGGTTCGGTCAATCATCAAGCCTATTTTTCTCAACTTAATGTCCAATTCGTTTTCTATTTCAGGCATGGGGTCATTTGGCATAATTAACTTTCACAATCTCGATAATCAAAACAACCATCGCATTCCTGACAAGATTCACATTCAAAAAAATGGTACATCTGGCGAAATGTGTGCAATGCCTGCAGTCCTGGCATGAATAAATACACCTTGTGTTAAGACAGTTATCACAATCGCGAGCATCTATTACGTTACTGCACGCTTTTATGTTTTTGCAAAAGTGACAATCAAAATTTCTGTCTGTTAATCTTTTTGGAAGTAGTTCTTGAACTGTTTTTTTCACACTTGGTTTTTCATCTCTAATTTTACAAGAATGTATATAAGGTTTTTAAAAAAATCTCATTTTTTTGTCAGAGCTTCAGATCTAAAATTCATTTTCGGATTCAGATTCAGAACAACCAAATCCACTAAATGCTTGTACCACAGATTTATCTAAAACAAGACCGTCATTTCTAATTTTCAACATAGTCGCCGATACTTTATACCTAACACTGGCACTGCACGACAGTGAACTGTGAGTACCGTAGTATACATGTACGTCTTTTGGACAAATAAAAGATTGCGCATCACATCTCTTATTCATAAATTTCTCGATATCTGTCTCGTCAATGGGCCTTTTTCGATGATCAAATAGAGAGGCATAGGGGTCTATTTTAACATACATTCAGTGCTTGGCTGTGTAAGGTGGTTTAAACTACGTATTCCATCTTGTTCAAATCATCAATGTCGCAACTGGCTTTGTAGGCGTTTATGGTATTAGACGGAATGTTAGACTCGATGGTGGCTTGAGATTCGATGAATCTGTAAACGGCTAAATTTATGTGATCGAGTATGTTCATGGTAGGTTGCTCTATTTGGTAGCATATTTGACGGCCCGTTATATTTTTAGAGGTTTTGTTTCTAGTACCGTATTTATACAGCGGGTTTATGCCGTAACAGGGTTTGGTCATCATAATCAACAGGCGTTTATCTTGGCCGTTGTGGCGGTAAAAAATAGGTGAGCTGCATACAGTTGTACATGTATGTTGGACTTTTTGCACCAAACAAGATGGCCACCGATTGAGTACTGGGGATCACCTGGCTCTGTTCAACTGTTGAAGGGGTACTTCTAGTCGAGGCGAATATCGGCATACATGTATCTGCCAGGTTTTATACCTTTCACCCACAGAAAATAATCTTCAAGTCTGGCTGCATCAAAGATGTACATATAATGTGTTTGTTGGGAACGTCATATTTGACAGATTTTTCATGACATTCGAGAATTTTGACAGAAAATACACGACGTTTAAGAATGCCAAAAACGATGTCACATGTAGTGCTTGAAAATTCCATGAGCTATGTTCATTTTACCACTTATTTTGGAGATATCCCCGCTAAAAATTAAATTAAAATTAACAACTCTGAGCATAAAATTTTCATCATTAATCGTATTTTATGTCTTGGACGTCATTTTTTTGTGTCCAGCATTCAGTATGATAGATTTTCTTTTAAGAGACCTTGGTATGAAGAGAAAAATCATGGAGCATCACAATTCCGTGGAGGGGCTCATGAATATCGAATGAAAAAGAGGGCGCACTATCTGGGTTGATGTCAAAGGTCAAACGGCCAGTGTTGTAGTCGAGTACTTTTTTCCGAGTATCAAGTACTGCCGAGAACTTTGACTGCCGAGTACAAAGACAGAGCGAGTACTTTGCCAGCCAAGTATAAGTACTGGTTTCCGAGTACAAGTACTTGCACTTCCGAGTACGAGTACAAGTACTTCTAATTCCGAGTACAAGTACAAGTACTTCTAATTAGTTTTAAAGTAGTTTTATCTTAATTTAGAGACGCTAAGACCGGCCACTGTGTAAAAGAAAGACCAAATACAGATGACATGGCTACAAGAACAAGTGATCTGGCTAGCAATGTCACAGTCACTACACTGCGTTGCAGCAGTTGACACAATGTGCATGGCGCGGCGAAGTCTATTTTCCAGACTCAATTGTTCACATGCCTGTGATTTTCTGTATGCTGGGTGCGTTGTTAGAATTTTTGACTCCAGGAACCAGACTGCCAATGCCCAAGTAAATCACGGGACCATTCTGGAGTACCACAATATAATTTGCGTACGTGACTGGTTAAGTACGCGCACAGACGGCGAATGGGTCGTATATGTTAATGGTCCCACGTTCGGCCTTCACTTTGTCAGAACCGTATCGAATATCGGGTCATTGGAGTCGATATTTTTGTACCTTATTTTAATGGCTGTGGTAAGTTAACTTAAAGGATTTTTTTTATCGAGTGCGAGTACTTTGATGCTCGAGTACAATTTTTGGATGTCGAGTTCCAAGTATTTTGCAGCTCGAGTACAAGAACTGTAGTTCGAGTACGAGTACTTGGACGTCCGAGTACAAGTACGAGTATAGGATTTCATGATTATGGTTTTAATATGTGTAAATATTATCATCTTTCACCACATATAAATCTGTGTAAAATAACTGCAGGAATTATTCCTTCCCAGTAACTTTTATTTGGCTAGGATTTCAACAGGTTGTCACATCCATCAACAATGCTGACGTCCGAGACTTTAATTAATCAACTCCGATTAAGTTAAGAGATACATGTAGGCACTGTCATCATTGTTCCAGATATCAGCCATGACTTCCCTCATTTCATCAGACATTAGGAATTAATTCACTGCTGTTCACTTCAGAAAAAATGAACCCTCAAAGTTGAACATTGTCTAATGATCCATATTTTGAGGAACCTGCCGTTACACAAGTAAAAAAGCTTACAGAGTTCCAGTTTGGTTAAGTATCAGTTTGCCCATGCTTGCCCCATAAGAATCTGGCAATGAAACAGCTGAAATGGAATAAAGTAGCTGAAACAGGTTTTGAAGGTTTTAAAAAGGATTGTATAGGTACCAAGGATAAGGGTTGTATAGGTATACGATCCCCTAATAGTCTCCAGTAGCTATATACATAATACCTCTGGTATTCAAATAGTGGACACTGAACAAATCTTGGAAAATTCAGCATTAGCATTGAGGAGTTAGAAGATGTTCTGTATAATTTGTCTTATGAACATTATGTGCGGGGCTGCATACCCACGGGTAATAGTAGTTTATTCTACTTTTTCAGTCCCTGACCCACATAACTGTTATTTGTCTTGTTACATGTATATATTCCGATTTTCTTCTCCGGTCCCTGCTACTGCTTATATTTACTTACAAGTGTGTTTTGTAGTTTTTTGTACACTTTTTGTTCAATTTTGCTTTGTCTGTCCTTGTGATGGTCAAATAAACAATAATAATAATGATGTTCTGCCACATGGGGTCTGGACAATTCGAGGGTTCGCCAACTCGACTTTGGACAAATCGACCGTTGAGACAAGTCATCGGTTGGGACACTGTCCGCTCAGCCCAATCATCTGCTGAGGCCATGGTGTGAATAATGCCTTAATAATGGGATGGAATTTCACGTAGTAGATAGACAGGCCTAATTTCTGAGTTATTATAAAAATGGTTGCCGCAGTAAGCCAATCTTTGCACGATCAACGGATCTTGCACCCTCGCTGACCCTGCCATGTACATATACATAGTTTTGGATTGCTTGAAAAATAACCTACCTCCTTTGTGTTGTCCTTCAGTTCTACATTTTCAGATTCTGGTTAAAAGGTGAATGTTAGCTTTTTGTTGAACAAAACTTGTTCTCGGAAAATTTCTAGAAAAGAAATTTTGGCCAGACTTCTGATTCGCACTTCGACATTTGTGAACAGTTTGTTAAAAATCATGGTAGTGGACAAAAATTGACAAAGAGTTGCAGGGTGATATGTCATTCACTACGAGTGATCCCAAATACTTTCTTATACTCAACAATAATAAGCCTTTGCATCTAATGTCTGTTTACTCAAAATGACTTTCAGAGTTGAATTTTATTAAAACTGGCCGAAAACCATTTTGTTTCCTAGTTTTGGATCACGCATTAAGTGCGTGCATGCAATATGTACGTTGTGAACTCATCTTACTTTACGGACATTGCAGAAATTTACATGACATAATGAGTTTGCCAACTGTGCGGCACGAGGTAGTATCGTTGATGGCTCGCGCTGTGCAGGTGAAAAAGTTTACTCAAGATTCACTTTTTAAAATATTCATTAGAATTCTTATTTTCGAACTGATTTTCTCTAAATTAAGAAATTTTTCATTAGAAAATAAACTTTTTACAATGGTTCTGGCTGAAAATGGATTTGCCGCCCGCGTGGTTACTTTCCGAAAAGTGTTGCCACTTTCGTCGATCCTGTATATCCGAATCAAAAGTTTAAAATTTGAAATTCATTTAGTAGCATCTCTAGCACACAAGGTGGATGGTGACAGGTCATATTTCACTGGAATTTGAGAATTTTTTGTAGCTGCAATCTGACTGAATAATTTTTGCAATCTGGAACTGGGAAAACAACTGTATTACGTGTAGAGTTCTCACTGGTCGAGCTGTTTCTGTGTCAAAGTCAATTTGTCCTAACGGACGACTTGACAAACGGTCGAGTTGTCTCAACGGTCAAGTAGTCTCAACAGTTGAGCTGTCCGAAGTGGGGTTGGCAAACAGTCGAGTTGTCTGGACCCCAAGTTGGTTTGCCGGCGGGTCTGAGTTGACTCCAAACCGAGTTGATCAGGGACGACATGTACAAGCTGACCCAAAATTGGATAGGCCTAGAACGGTTTGCAGACTCGGGCCTAAATTTCACTGGACATGCTGGAGCAGACAATGTAGAGCAGGTAATTTTTTTCAGAAGTTAGGCCTACCTTCAGTTTGATCCAGACAGATTTTTTCTTTCAGTTTTACTGGTTTCGTCCACATTGAATTCTCAAAGTCAAGGTTTCATCTCACCTAAGCCCACAGCTTACAAATTATCACCGTCAACGGTCCACACGCACACATGTCACGTCTGCATTAAAAGGCGCCGGCGACGGACATCTTGTTTGGGCAGTGTTGCTAGGGTATGATTAAACTGGTTTCCTGTCCCGGGTACCGGTAGCGATTTCCCCCCCCCGTACCACCACATTTTTCGCTATTGGCCCAGAAAACAAAACGCACTCTGATTGGATTATTGACAAGAATATAATATAAAACCAGTGCTCATACGTAGGCTAATTGCCGACCTTTCGGTGACTGAGTACCTTCTTTCTTCAGAGCAAAGCAGATTCAGTGCAGTAGGGGGTTTGCGGATACACCTTGTGGAAATTAGATTCAGTTCTGAATGAACGCAGAAAAATCCACGTTCATGCCCTCTGATTGGTTCATGAAACCATGTGATATGATTGGACCGTTGTCATGCATTACAGAGCGTCAAAAGTGGACAACCTCATTTTCTCATATTCTGTTCGGGATTTTTTACTTTGCCTATAGCATTTTTAAAAAAACGCAATTTCCGCTAGGAGAAATTTGGATTTTACTTTAACAACTCTTCGTCGCGCGTCAAAAGTGGACAACTAAAAACTTCAAATTCCCACTGGCAAAATTACTGTCATGCTCCAAAAGTGGACCACCCCGTTTTCAAACGCTAAAAGCGTCGTATTGGGATCCCGTTATGGGCTGTAGTGAACATGTGATACGGGAAAGAAAAAGCATACAGGTTTCCCAAGGGTGCACCCTCGCAAGAAGGCCCTAAATATGTCCACCGAGCTCATTACTAAAAGTTATACACTGAAAAAATACTCTATATTAGAGAGTCCTGAGAGCCATGAAATTGGGGAATTGGAGAAATATGGCACTGAACCCCTTCAAATTCAGAGCAATTTGGATGCAGTCAGGTCCAAAAATGGCACTATTTTGCCGTTTTGCAGAGGGCGATGGTTTTTCAAAATGGCTACTTTTCTGGGCAGGAAATTTTCTTCATTCTAGGGGTGGTCTGCCTTTGGTGAAAATTTCTCAAAATTCATTGGTCAAGCCCCCGAAAATTGAAAGGAAAATGAAAGGGGACATGTCGATCATCGTATTTCTGTGAAGCCTGGACACCTGTGAGAGTTGTATTTTTAATAATTGCGAAGTGTGGGGATTTATCATTGCTGTCTATGGGAATTCATTTGTAGTGGTGCACCCCCCAAGACCTTTCCAAGAGCGATGAACGAAAGGGCGCCCTCTATTTTGTTCAAGATTATGCATTGCTGGGACGCGTTTTGCGTAAGGGGGGGGGGGCTTACAGTTGCACTACACCAAATACGTGCCCATAGAAAACAGAGCAAAATCAAACTGAAATCGCGCCGCCTGTTGACTCTCGTGAAGAGGTTGGCCTCCGTTTTTTGTTTTTGTTGTTGTTGTTGTTTTTTACTGGAAATTCAAGATTATGGCCAGAAGAACACTTTTCGTTTCATTTTCATGGGGGTTAGCCACGATTTTTTTTATTCGCCTTTCAACGAAGATACTCCCAAAATAGTAGTAAAACTAAGCGCTCATTTCTGAATGTAGCCGCCTGCCTCTATCCAAAATAGGCCCGCAATTTGGGGCTTTTTGTGAAAGAAATACCCAGAACTGGAAACTCGGGAAATTCGGGATTTATAAAAATATTTCTGTGATCCCTCCTGGTTATGGCCTGTCTTATTGTAAAAAAATCCTGTGGGATCACAAAGTATTATGTGTAACAATCCAGTAGCTTGTACTGATTGTATTTCACAATCAGTTATTTGTTACCAGTGAGGAAACTCGATGAGAAATTATCTGTAACAATCCGGTAGCTTTATTGTATTTCACAATCAGTAATTTGTTACTGGTGAGGAAAATCAATGAGAAATTATGTGTAACAATCCTGCAGCTTTATAGTATGTACAATTAGTCATTTGTTACTGATCAAAGAAATCAATATGAAATTATATGTAACATTCTTATTTGTTACTGGTTGTCTGTCCTATGGTTTCATCATTTTTTTAAAGTGTTATCTAAGTTAAAAGTTTATCTTGTTAATGAATTTGGAAAATTATGTTACTTCATTTGTTTCTTTGAGATTTCTTGTGGGAGAGGCTGTGAAAGGTCAGCCTTTTTATTTAGGCCTGTGGGTTACAGTCAGATCTTTTCATGAACCAAATCTTTTAATGCGTGTCGATTCCAATATACAGAATTTTTATACAATCAAATTCTCGGGAATATTTTATATCACAACTCGTCAAGATCCATTAATTAAGGTATACTGCCATTATCCTAGTGATGTAAATCTTACTCTGGTGACGAATGTATCACTGGCTAGAGAAGTGTGTGGAAAAGGTACTGATTTAAATTGAAATCAAAACTTTGGTCTATATTATGATGGCTGTCATCAGTTGCCTTTCGTCAGAAAGTGTCCATACATTTTTTCTGAGGTTTCCGTAAGATGGTTTCTTGTTCGTGAATACTAAGTAGCATACCAAGTGAATTGATTTTCGGTAAAAGAATTGATTCATTCAGACAACTGGGCAATGGCTGCATTAGTTTAGTAGTAGGGATAGGAGAGTTCTGGACCACACGCCCTTTTCACCCCCTTTTACCCACCACACTCACCGGGGATTCCCACTCACCTTTTGACCCAGGCGCACTTTTCCTGTAAACAACTCGTGACTCGACGCTAACCCCCTTTCACCCACACGCGCTGGGGATTTCCACTTCACTGACCTTGACCTTTTGACCCCGGCTCACGTTTTTGTAAACAACTCGTGACTAGCACCGATCGCACCACTGCAATTACTCACAAACAAAAAAGGGACTTCCCGTCGACCGGAACTGTGACCTCAACTTAAAGCATGACTCTGTTCAAAGCAAAACACGCTATGTTTACAACCGCCTTAAATAAATGGCCTATATATAAAAATAACAATATAAAAAAACATGTCAAGTCAAGTCGTCAGACAAAATGATAAAAATTTTAGAGACCTACATATAAATAGAGACATGAGCAACCCACAACACCGACCTCTACTAACGAACTTTAATCGATTTAAGAAGGCGTTTTTAGAAGATTTTGTCAAGCGATATAATATTCCATTACCGGCACCAAAAACAACCAAAACCCGTAAATCTCAGACTAAACCTGAGCTCATTGAAGCCATACGGGCAGATCAAAAACAATTTAGGTACCTCCCGCGTCAGTCATATCGGCAGCTGTTGAAAACGGTTCAAAAATATGATAATATTCCTTTTGCAAACAAAGACAGATATGTCAAACAGGACTTTATTGAAGCGATTTAAGCTTACACTCGGCCCAAGGAAATTGCGGAAGTCGACATTAGAAACGTCAGGCGCTTTCAGGGTAATTTTCGCAATTTGGAATTGGTACATCCGAGTCGTTTCTTTGAATACGATTTGATACACTTTTTTGATTTTTACAAAACTTTCATCGAGAAAAACGCTTTGGAAGAACTAAAAGAAATTGGTTCGTACAAATTGCAAACGAATATCAAAGTTCAGTTTAGATTGGAAAAACCCGAAAAAAATGAATTTGGCGTATTCCCCTTTCCGAGCGACAACGATGCAGTCGCAAATAAAACCGACGTTAAAAATGCACTCACTGACCAGAGGGAAAAACAAATAAAAGAGGTGGAGGCTCATACACAAAAAGGCTCGGGTTGGATCTTTGACAAAGTCGTCGCTTTCTACATCAACGTGGTTAAATATAATCCAGTGGGTTCTTCTTACATTCAGTTGCCTAAGGAACTGTTAGACAAAAAAGCAATCATAAATGTCGAAAATAAAGATCAAGAATGTATCCGATGGGCATTGCAGGCAGCTTTAAAATTATATTCTGACAACGTCAAAAGCAAAATTGAAGTTAATCCAAAATATAAAATACATGACGAGCGAACATCGACTTACAGGTCAGAATCAGATGGTTTAAATTTTACAAACATAAGCTTTCCAACACCGGTTTCACAAATCCCACGTATCGAATCGCAAAATAACTTGGCGCTCAATGTGTTTGGTTACATCAAAAAAGACGGTCTTTACATTCTTTACAAAAGCAAGCGTCCAGAAGAACCGATCAATTTACTTTATTTTACCCGAGATGACGAAAATAACTATTGTTGGATTAAAAACTTTTCTCGGTTGACGAGTGATATCGATCATCACAACGGCCAAAAACACTGGTGTTTTAATTGCATGTCGCATTTCCAAACGGAAGGAAAGTTAATCAGACACAAAGAAGATTGTCAAGGCTTAAACGTTCCCACATGTACGGTCGAGTTGCCGGCCAAAGGCGAGAATGTACTCAAGTTCAAAAATTACAAAAATAAACAAGACGCGCCTTTTGTTATTAACGCCGATTTTGAGTCTGTTTTAGAAAAATTACCACTGACAGCGAGCGATACAAACATGGTCAAAACACAGATTCACAAGCCTTGCGGATACTCATACGCGGTCGTCAGATGCGATGGAGTTTGCACTAGCCAAAAGAATTACAGGGGTCAAGACGCGGCTGTTAATTTTATACGGTCACTTTCTCAGGAAACAAAGAAGATCAACGAAACGTTTAAAAACAAAGCGAAGTTGATCTGGTCACCCGAGTTACAAAAATTCTACGAAAAATGTAATAGTTGTTGGATCTGCGAAAAGTTGACAGATCGAGCGAAAGCGAACGAGCGAAGCGAGCGGAGCAACGAGCGTAGCGAGCATCACCGAGCAGAAGAATCTCAATGCCAGTGTGACATTCCAAATGAACCAAAAACAAAAGCTGACAAAATTGATTTCTGTCATAAAAATGAAGCTGGGTTAAGAGAATGGGTATGTTTAGATTGCAAAAAGCCCATCAATAATTTTAGAAAGGTTAGGGATCATTGTCACGTGACGGGGAAGTACCGAGGCCCAGCGCACGCCAGTTGTAATCTCAAGTTAAGAATAGTGGTCAATCAAACACCCATTCCGGTGATTTTACATAATTTAGAAAAATATGACGCACATTTAATCATGCAAGGCGCTCACAAATTTTACGGGAAATCAATCAAGTTGATCGCTAAAAATACTGAAAATTACATTTCGTTTTCTTTTGGCCAACTCAGGTTTTTAGACCCATTTCATTTCATGGCGGCTTCGCTAGATCGGTTGGTTAAAAATTGTTCACCCGATGATTTTAACTTATTATGCGAAAGGTTTCCAAATAACAGTCATTTACTCTTGGACAAAGGAATTTATCCCTATGAGTATATCGATTCCTTTGATCGATTTCAAGAAACAAAACTCCCGCCAGTAGATGCTTTCTATAGCTCTTTAAAGCAGGGAGGAACAACCGAACAAGAATACGCTCGTGCGGAAACAGTATGACAAGCCTTTGGTTGTAAAAACTTAGGCGACTACCATGACCTATACGTGGAAACGGACGTGTTATTGCTAGCGGCTGTTTTTGAAAACTTTCGGAAGGTATGTAAACAACACTACAGCCTTGACCCAGCCAACTATTACACATCACCGGGTCTGTCGTGGGATGCACTCTTAAAACATTCGGGGTACAGCTGGAACTATTAACCGACATTGATAAGCATTTGTTCTTCGAAAGGGCAAAAAGGGGTGGAATTTCTTCTGTAGGAGCCGAACGATATGCAAAGGCCAATAATCCAGAACTACCTGACTACAACCCGAATAAGCCAGAGTCACAGATCATGTACCTAGACGCAAATAATTTATACGGCTGGGCGATGAGCAAATATCTGCCTGTAGGGGAATTTACATGGGAAACAGACTTAGAATAATTTACGTACTATTACATCCAAGAGTTGCGACTAACTGACGACTATGGTTACATGTTTGAGATTACTATGGATTACCCGGAACGTCACCATGACAAACACAATGACTTTCCACTTGCACCCGAAAATATGTCGGTCCCGAATGAATGGCTTTCGAGCTATCAACAAAATTTAATTAGCAACGGAGTAGCGAGCGAAGCGACCTCGGTAGACAAACTCGTGGTCACTTTGGACACCAAACGAAAATATGTGTGCCATTATCGTACATTGCAAAAATATCTCAAACTCGGGTTGTGGATCAAAGAAGTTCACCGAGTATTGAAATTCCGTCAAAAGCCGTGGATGAAAAGCTATATTGACAAAAACACAAAATTGCGCAAATTGGCCAAATCTGATTTTGAGAAAGACTTTTTCAAATTGATGAATAACTCAGTCTTTGGCAAGACGATGGAAAATGTCAGATATCGAATTGACGGTCATTTACTGAGAGACGTACAGGATCCGATAAGTACAGAAAATTAACTTATAAACCAAATTACAAATCGACGGTACCATTTGAGGAGTGCGAGCTTTCGTTTGTGGAGATGTACCGAACCAAAACAAAATTAAATAAGCCAATCTATTGCGGTGTAAGTATTCTCGATATCTCAAAAACATTGATGTACGATTTCTACTACAACGAGCTAAAAGCCAATTTTGGTGAGGGGGTACGCTTACTTTACACGGACACTGATTCTCTATTAGACCAGATCGAGCGAAGCTCACACGGTTTAAACGGCTACCTAAACGAAAAGCGCAATTTGTTTGACTTTAGTAATTACCCACCCGATCATCAACTTTACAGCACCAAAAATAAAAAAGTCATAGGCAAAATGAAAGACGAATTTGGTGGCGAAACAATTTTAGAAGCCGTTTGCATCAGACCAAAAATGTATTCGGTTCTGACGGTCGATCAAAATTTAAAGAAGGCGAAAGGGGTCACAAAAGTAGTAACCGAGAAACGGTTAACCAACGAGATGTATAAAAGCTGCCTATTTGACCGGGTTTCTTATTTCAATAAACAGCCATTATTTAGATCGGACAAACATCGGGTGTTTACTCTGTCCCAAAACAAACTAATCCTCTCGCCGTTGGACACAAAGCACTACATATTGCCGAATGGAATCGATACGTTAGCTTACGGGCATAAGCGAATCGAAGCGAACCCAAGCTAATCAACAACGAAGCTACTCCCGTTATTACTCAGGTAATTCGGTATCTTCGGGTACGACCTGAAGTTCCTCTTTGACGAAACTCCTATTTGGGCCGTTTAATAGATAATATAAAGTCTGGAGGTAGTTCTCTTTGACGCTCGCTTCGCTCGCTCACAGGTGCTCTGGGTGTTTGGCTCGCTACGCTCGCTAATTTTATAGCTTCTGCAGGAACGGCATCGATTAAACGCGTTTTTTCCTCGTTTAACGATTTCACGACCTGGGGCAAACGTTCTACCCATTCAACGTTTCGCTCACCCACGTTTATCATTTCTTGAGCGTATTGATGGCCGAATAAACGCTCGGCTAAAGTGCGGTTAAACCTTTCCACGAGTCCTTGAGATCTGTGAACACCCGGCACACCCACTTGAATTTGTACTTTATTTTTTGCCATTAACTTTTTAAACTCGCCTTTGAATTCAGATCCCGAGTCTACTATTCCGAATTTGGGCCAGGTCAGAGCTGATCGTTCGTAAATTTTCTTGGTCGCTTCGCTCACTTGCTGAGCGGTTTTACTGGTCAACGGCTCGGCTTTTTTATACCGGGAATCCACGTCTATCATGGTCGGTATTTAAACGTTTTTCTTTTAACGCGGTCCCAGGGTAAATAAAGTACGTCCATTTGATGCGCGTAATTAGGTTCGACCGATTCTGATTGCAACATTGTAGGTCTGGGTACGTAATTTGGTTTTGGTAAATATATTTGCCAAATGGCCTGCTTTTTTAGCCAGTTCCTGATAACTGATTTGTCAGCACCGGTATTTTGTGTAGATGATCGACCGCGCTTTCTCCTCGCCAGTAACCCTGTGGGCTGTAAAACAACTTGGAAAATTCTCTCTCCATTTTAAAATAAGTTACGCAAATCGATAAGCTAAGAAACCGACCAAGGCCGTCCCGGATATAATTCAAACAAACTCGCGACTTTTTTGATCTTCGGAAGGCTCGTAAAAATCGGACAATTAAGGCTCTGGCGGTAATGGGGTAATACTCTTACCGGTCAATTTCGAATAAGCTCGTAGGGATTCGTCCACGTTTACAAATGTCTGCTGACTCGCGCGTTCTTGTCGCATTCGTTCGTTTAAAAAATCTAGCATGTGTACGCGGTATAGTTCCCAGGATTCCTTCGCTTGCGCCAATTGCTCCAACGCGAGGTCGTGTCGCTTTCGTTCTTCGTCGACTTTACTTTTTGATAAACTGCTAAATAAAAAATTTGAGTCCGTGAATGCCAAGCCGTTTACTATCGCTCCTTCCACCATCATCAAAGCACTAGCCATTTTTAAAATAAGGTTGAAGTAAATTAAATGAATAGCGAAGTTAAAGATCAATTGTCGGAGATTCAAGCAGACCTAAGCAACCTCGAGCAGATGTTGGGTGATATGTGTGCCGATATAGACCACATCGGTGATATGGTTTCAGAGACCCCGGCAAAGTGAAAAATACGAAGACCTGTTTTTTACGGTCGGTGTATCCTTAATCGCATTTTCTTTTCTTTTTAAAATATTTCAATAAGAATAGTAAATAAGAATATTATATTATAAAAGTAATATGTCACAACAATACACCAAAAAGCTAAACCCGAGCAGGCGTCTAAAGGTTCCTCGCGCGATCAAAGGCGAAAGGCGCGAAGTAACCATTACGCATAATCCGAGTACCATAGCCGCGGGTCACACGTTAAACGTACAATTTCCGGCCCTAGGCACGGACGACATCATTGTACCCGGCACCGCGAAACTGGCTTTTAAACTTGATCTAGAGGGCGCTTCGGACGATAACAGGACAGTTTATAACAACGTGGCGAGAAACCTGGTTTCGGAAATAAACGTTAGTCTACAGGGAAACAAAATCGTAAGTTACCGAGATGCGGACGTATTTCACAATTTTAAGGACAATTGGCTACCCCTGTCGCAGACTAAAAATATGGCGTACTTTGGTTTGGAAAAGGAGAACGTGGCCATGATACGTCTTGGTGCTGGCGACAAAAACGAAGCCGAAAACAACGGTAAAGATAAAGCGATTGCCGATGCTTTTAAAAACAGATACACGATTCCACTGGACACGCCTATGTTGACGGATCATTCTCCCTTTTATCCGTCGTGGTTTAAAGAGCCTCTGACGTATCAACTGACTTTTAACGGGCACGACAAAGTGGCCAACTCGTCAGATACAGCCGCAGAATACTCCATTTCGGACCTGACCCTAGAATACGAAGTTGTTACTAATCGAGACTTGGCGCAAACAGTAAAAAATAAAAAAAAGCGATGTATTACCTATTCGACCGGGTGCATTCCTGGAAGAAGCAAGCGGTAAACAAGTCTGACACGCTTTGGAACATCAGCATCGACAAACGATCAAGAGCTTGAAAGGAATTTTGATCCTGTTTAAAGACCCGGCTATTAAAACCCCCCAGAGATTTTATAAACCGCATATAACAAAAACGATTGTGACGGTCGAAGGTAAACCGAATCAACTTTATTCGCAGGGTCTGTTTGAATACCAACATTGGAACGAAATTACAAAATATTCTGGCGATTCGGATAGAGAATCGGCTAGAGCGGTGGCCAAGGACCTAAACTTAACCGGAGTAGATATGGCCGAATACTTAAGAGATAAGTACGGTCTGTGGCTCGATTTCAGAAGTTCCGACGATAACAGCGCTCATAGATCGGGTAGACCACTAGGCGGCAAAGGAGATATATCGATTCAAATGGAAAGAGCGAGCGAAACCGCGGGACCGCTGACGATGTACGTGTTTCTGGTGATGGACTCGCAACTCACGGTTGAGGACGGTAATTTTAAGAGCTTGGTTTATTAAAAAAAAATGAACGAGCGTAGCGAAGCGAAGCGAGAAACGAGCGAAGCGAGTGTTACCGAAGCGAATGAACGAAGCGAACAACGAGCGAAGCGAGCGAATGAAATGAAAAATTTTAGTAGACCATACTTTTACAAGAATCTGCATTGTGCATTGATCGTGGGTGAGACGGGTAGCGGGAAGACTAACTGGATTTTAAATCTTTTAGAGACTGAATATAAATTCGCGTTTGAAGCTATCGTGATCATCTGCCCGACGCTTTTTAAGAATAAAACGTATTTAGAACGCCCGTGGATATACACCGACGAAAACGTTTACCTGTGTGATTTAGATCGGGAAAGACTAGAATTAAACGAGTCAATCGAACTTTATCAAAAAATATTCGACGAAACGAACACGTTGTTTATCATCGACGACTGCGCAGCTGATCAGTTTATTAAGTACCGAAAGAAATCTAAGAGTAGCAATACGTGCGCTTTCAGTAAGATGGCGTTCTCAGGCCGACATTACCTTCACAGCTGCTGGCTACTTACCCAAAAGTACAATTCGGTGCTAAAAGATTTCAGAGAGAATACGGCATGGACCGCTATTTTTCATTGCAAAGATAGATCGTCCTTTGACCAATGTCTGGATGAGAATGACGTAGTACCGGACGAAAAACGTGATCAAATAAAAAAATATTTACGAGACGTGAAATTTAGTAAGCTAATTTTAAATACGGAGACACCGGTGAGCTATTTCGTTTAGTAAAATTGAGAAATTTTTTTAAAAATACTACTAATAAAAGTAACGATGAAAAAGAATTGCGTTAAGTGTCGTTGGCTTTCAGACTGGACAAACTTTAAAACGCAGAAAACGGGCAAAATTAACTCGACTTGTAACGATTGTATCGAGAAAATACGAGCTTATCAAGCGTTAAACAAGTGCCCGCACGGGAAGCAGGGATCTCAGTGTGTGGAATGCAACGGATCGTCAATTTGCGAACACAGGCTACTAAGATATGCTTGTAAACGTTGTGGTGGAGGTGGCATCTGTCTGCATGGAAAACAGAGGTCATATTGCAAGATTTGTTCTGACCCGATTGAAGTAACGATTAGAAGATGGATTAACACCGCTCGCAAATTAGATAAGAAGTATGGCCGATTTGAACCTAATTATTTGATCGACACACACTTTTGCCGTGGTTTGATCAAAGATTGCAAGGTTCGAATGCAATTCTTAGAGAACAAAGATGACTTGTGTACCATTGAACGATTAGATAACAAAATCGGTCACATTAAGTCTAACGTTGTGCTTTGCTGCTTGAGTTGTAACTATAAAAGGAAGTCTGATAAGTTAATTGTTACGTCGTCTAATGATTTAAAAATTGGCTACTAAATATCTATTAACTACCTAACTTTTGTTATAGCTAGGCTACGTCAGCCTAGTTACAACTTTTTTTATTTTAGTTATAACAAATAAGCAACAATGTTTGAGCTAGTTCAACTACTTATTCAGTTAGTTATAGCAGCTAACCTGACCTACCTTACGATCGAGTACATACGGTTAAAGCACGCCTACAAGAAATTTAAAAATCATATAATTAAATGGACGATATCAAAAGCATTCTCACCGAGCGAAGCGTAGCGAGCAGCGAATCAACTGAATCGAGCGAATGTAAACAAAACGTCAAAGACAGACTCTGTTCGATAGCTGCGTCAGGTGAAAGTAAAAAGTACCTAGGTAAAGAATATTCGATCAAAGAAATTGAAGCTCTGTCACTTAAAGACCAAGAAAAGCTTTTTAACCTCTACGAAGTTAAATTTGGCAAAGAGATCGTCAAAACTCTCGGCCACGCTATTTTAAGTCTTTATTCTCGCTTACTCGGTATAGCTACTCCGATCGATCTACTCGGGTTCAACGTTAACTTGACGTCCGAAGAAGCGCTGACCAAAGACCTAAGCAACGACCCGATTATAAGTCAGACCATGGGTCACTTACTTTAACCGAGATCTGTTACAAGTACGGTGTATATTCGTCACCACTTACAGCTGCGTTGATTACCACTAAGCATCTAGAATTTAACAAAAGCTCTGTTATATTAAAAGAGGATGTCAACGAACGAACAAGCGAACACTCCAGCAAACAACGAAGTGAACAGTCCAGTATAGACGAACGAAGCGAGACCTCAGACGGTAACTAAAATTAAAGTAAACGTTAAAAGTCCGAAGCGTGTAGAACAAGGTAAGAAATTAGCCGAGCATAACAAAAAGATGAAGCAACAGCTCGCCTAGATGAAGCAAAGCGAAGCGAGCAGCGAAGAGAGCAACCAGAATAAAATTTATCAAACGGCTAGAGAAAACAGAAACTTGATATTTGGTGGATTGGCGATTGGAGCGCTTGCGGTCTATTTAATTTGGAAAAACAAGTTGACGCCCATGAAAGCCGAAACGAACAAGAACCAATTAGTTCAACCCAAAAGCGACCGAAAAAAGCAAACTCGAGCCAAGAAAATAAAATTGAAGAACAGATTTTAGACATGGAATAAATTTAAGATTCCTTATTATTAAATATGAGTAACGCTAAATCAATCGACGTAAACGGAATCGCGAATACTGTTTACCACGGTGCAGTCGTTTCGGGGCTATCGCTCGGTTACGCCATGCTATCGAGCAAGCTATTTAAAATCAAACCGCCGGATTTAAATAAATTATCTGCCGAAGACGCGTTGAAATTGACCGCGCTGTCTAGCGGTGCATTGGCCACCCAGGGTTGGTTGGTAGCGCAAGGTATCCTGCCCGCGAGCCTGCCCACCGCTTAAGTTTCTTTATTTTAAAGTTAAAGTGACATGGCTGAAGGAGGATTGGATCCCGAGGAAATACCTCTGTTAAATCTAGATAACGAAGAAACAAATCAAAAGGATTTAGATTGGGACTATAATGAAACGTCGTTGTTAGAAGACCCTGATTTTACACATCCTATTACTGTTGGGCCAGACGAAGAAGATGAAATATATGGCGGCTTAGAGAGCGAAAAGCGATACTACGAATAAATTAAAGACGTCGATCCTTTACACGAAACAGAACTAACAAGACAAGTCAACTTAATGGAGCTTAGGCAATTGTTACGCGAATCTAAAGTGAACGATTTTTACTCAGCTATTAAAGGAGAAACTGGTTACGAAACAGAAATTAAAGACCCAAATGTTTTTAATTTAGATAGTAAAGATCGCCTGTACGTAAAGTTTGAAGGCAAAAAAGTTCTTTTAACCCAAGAAAACAATAGTGAAGTATTTCTTAGCCTAAATACTATTAGACAAAGAACAAACACAGATTTTATAAGACGCGTCTTAGGCTTGATAGATTACGTTTCTGGCAAAACGAAACAACAGGCGCAAAAAGTGGCCCGTAAACTCGCGGACTTCATCCCGAGAGCATAGAATTGGTAGAACTACCCCAAGAAGCTGATTTAGCGAGCGACATCGTAGAAGACATCACCCGTGACGTAGACGTTCAATCCGAAGGGTTAAATTACAGAGAACTCGTCGCTTTAGATAAATCGTTGCAAACGGTAAAAGGAGAATTAATTTAAATCAAGGTAAATTAGATCAGTTAGACGCAAAAATTCAACAGGTCGAAGCCGAGTTTGAAAAGCGACATCTGGAGGAGAACGTACAGAACTTCAACGGCAATTGGGCGACTTACGAGTCAAAGACGGGGTAGATTAGAAGTAATCGATAGAAATACCGATCAATTGAGGAGTCAAATTAATCGCATCAAGGAAACGACCGAAAAGATCATGAATTCAGATTTGACACTACGCGAGAAGATTCGAACGATATTTCGGGAACAAGGCGTCACGATCGTGAGCATTTTAACGGCTTTTAGTTTAGCCGTGAGTACCATCGTTAGTAGTATCGTGGCTAGCGTCAGAGCTGCCGGAGCGAGCGGAGCGAGCAAACCAACACCCGCACCTAAACCAACGCCAGTTCCTCCTTCCAAAGGTGGAATTACCGATTGGATCAAACATCAGCTGTGGAACTTGGCAAACGTATTGAAGAAACTCGGGTTGAAAGCTTTAGGCGCTCTGCTCGGAATCATCGGTAGCGTTTTGAGTTGGATTTTTAACGTGGCGAGTAAAACGGTCGGATTGGTGGCTGAGCACGTGTGGACCTTGTTTGTACGCCTTAAATCAAACCGTTTAAGTTAAAATTTTATACAACGTAAAACCGATGACACCCACGGCAACGGCTCTGACGGTTAATGATAGTTTCTCTTCGTAGTGAGCGTCTAAAGACTTACTTAAAACTGGCTATACAATTGGTCTCGGTAACACTTCCGGTTCTGGTTCTTCATTCAAACTCGGTACGTATCCAGTCTTCATATCTGCAGTCGTGACTTGTAAATTATTGTTATAACCCTCAAAAGTGCCTATGCGTAAGTCCATGTCAGAGGGCACCAGGTATAAACCGGGGTGACTACGAAATTCAAAGGCGTTTTCACGTATTGTAGCGAATTTGAAATTGGTCGATCGACTGTTCGAGATCGGGGTCCGAATTAATTAAAGACTCCACGATCATAATAAATTGCCGTTGCGCGTCTAATCCGGTGCCGGTGGCCAAAACGCTGGTCTTGGTCTGTGCCTGTGCCCCGAGTAACGCGTAGACGTAAGCTCGAATTGATTCGTTTACCTTGGTGATTCCCACGTTCGTCAACCGAGACTTTTTAGGAACAAAATCCCACCAGGCCAAAGTAACCGCATCCGACTGTGAAATCCAGGTGACCGTGTAGGTACTCGCGTGACCGGAACCTTTAGGCAGTTTAGCCCAGCCAAATCCCATGTAAGTAGATCCCGCGTATTTACCGTTGGTCACGTGTAAGTCGTGCGCGTCGTAGTTTTTACCCGGAACAGGTACGTAACCGTCGTCGTAATAATAAGCGGTGCCTAATCAGGCCGATAATTTGTCTCTTGTTTGTTTATACGATTTATTTGGGTCTACTCCGTATAAAAGGCACGTGTCGGTAAACTTCCGATGGTCGTAATTATTGCGTAACGCATCAAATACGTCGTCGCTAGGAATGGGCATCACGCAGTCGTAAAATATTTTTCTTACGGTGTAATACACGTGAAAGTTAAATAAAGCCGAGACATATGGATTGGGATCAGACAGCAGATCAAAACCCACACCGCCGGCCCATACGCGTGCGTCAAATTTAGAAACTCGGCTGTAAATTGTCTTCGTTGACTACAATGTTTAGACTACTAAAATTGCCTCCCATTTATTTTAAAAGACTTTTAAAAAGGAGGGGCCGTCGGATGGGTGAAAATACTCGCTTCGCTCGTTGTCGTTTTGTTCGGTTTGCTCGTTTCGATCGCTTCTCGATAAGCGGGTGGAGATTCTGGCTTTTCTTTAAACTTAACCGACTTTGTTAAAGTTATTCGCCAAGTTTTTTCATAAGATCTTTTTTTAAAACCGCCGCCCGTTCGTTGGCTAGCGCTTCTGCTCTCTCGTTGACTTGGCGTTCAAATTCTTCTTTAGAAGTTTCTTTAGTTTCCTCCAATTTTGTAGACGTACGCGATCTGATCTTTTCTTTCATCTCGTTAAACTTTTTCAGCTCGGATAAAATAAGGACAAATTCTTCCTGGGATATGACACCGTCTTTAATCGCGTGAGATACATATTCCTCGATGGTGTTAAATTTAGCGTCTGCCAACATTCGAATTTGGTCGTGTATTTTAGTTTTGTGGGTGAGTCTACGGGAGGTGTATTTCAATATCGCGTAAGCGCCAAACGCACCGATAGCGATGCCTTCCATCACAAGTCCAACGGGTCCGGTTACGACTCCCAAATTGGCGGGAATGCCGACGGTGTTGATGTGGCACCAATTGCTTCCACGCCATACTCCACGTACCGAGTGCGGTTAAAAGTCGTTTGATCTTTTTGTAACTATTTTCTCTCGGGTCACGTTCTCTTTGGATTTGAGATTTAATTTCTTCGATCTTTCTGAGTCTGTATATTTTGGTTTCCGCTTGTTCAGCCGAGTTTAAAGTCAACTCCGGGTGTTTACTTAAAATCCGGGTATACGTTAGTCGTCATCTTTTATTATAATATTACTTTTATAATCACGCGTTTTAAAAAATGTCTAACTCGATTAAAATTTTGCCGATGTTATTCAAGAGCTCGCCTCTATCGTTTTTAACAGAAAAAGTCAATTCACTGATGTTCCTGTCGATTAACTTTTTAGGCGTTTCACAGTGATTACAGGTGCGAGGCTCGGTAGCTATCACGTACAGCAAGTCTAAAGACTGCCCGTTGTAAAAATTGTAAAATGTATTTAATTGTTTGCAATGAATAAACGCGAGTTTCAATGGGTTTAAATCGTACTTGCCTTCGTAAATAACGTTGGGTAAAAGTTTTATTTTGGGTAAGTTCAATAGCTTCTTTGTTTAATCGCAACTTGAGATTGGGTCCGTAATGGCCAATGTCACCCGTTTAGATTCTGAGTGAACCATAAAAGAAACACCCGCAATCACAAAAAGTGAAACCAGTCCATGCCATAATAACCGAGGGATACCACAATGCTTCCTCTTTGGCCCTGGGGTAATGGTTCAGATGAGCTTCGCGAATGAAGTCTGTCATATATAGGTTCAGTTAGCCCTGTCAAAAACAGTCTTTTAGTCAATTCTCTTCTGGGTCTCGTGGGTGTTACGGGGGAGTTGGTGGTGGTAGGTCGAGTTGGGAGATTCCCTTCGTAGATTTCATCTAAAGCTTGTCTTTGCCCCTCGAGCAGTGAGCTGATTTTACTTTTTTATCGTCGATATCAAAAGCTAAAAGAGATCGCATTTCTGATGGTTGTCTTTGGTTTAACTGATCTTCTAAAGTTGCGATTTCTTGGTTCGGCTGCTCAATTTCATCAGCAATGATTCTAATTTCTTGCGCTAAATTGCCTCTTTTATTTGCTTGGATCAATCTGTTTTTAGCTGTTTGTACTAATTCTGAATTGGGAGATGCGTCCGTTCTTTCCACTGAGGGTATTCCGGGCGGTCGTTCGCCAAGTACTCCCGCGGGCCTACCCTCCAAGTTTGTATCCCACTCAATTTCAGTGGCGTTTGTTACGTTAAAATATCCAGCTTCAAAATGAATATTCTTTACTCTGATGACCTTGTCGCCTTTGGTGTTGTTGATGACATCTCTCAATTTAAACGTCTGCTCGCTCTCGGTTAAGTAAAACGTGTGAGTCTCCATTTTATTATATACGTTTTGAAAAATCTTGTTTGGCGAGGTTTAATTTATCGAGGGCGTTTTCCCAGTGCTTATCCGAAACTTGAAATAGATCTTTTACTTTAGATTCGGTTTCCCCAGTTACGTCTTGATAACATACCGCGATTAAAGCCTTCAACGGTTTACCTCTGGAGATCTTACCGTTTAAAACTTGGTTTAATTTATATTCTATTTCACCCGCTTCGCCGTTTTTAAAGCAAATGATATATTTTTGTAGGTTTTTTCTCGATTTTGGTGGCGGTGGTTTCCTCCAAACGTGATGCTTGTAGTATCTATCTCCCATGTCGGCGGGGGTGAAAGAAGTGAGCGAAGCAAACCCCCAAATTAGACCACAATGTTTACACGCGTATCTTTCATCTATTTCAAATATGTGGTGGTTACAAGGAGGTATCGGTTTACTTTGTTTTTGAGATCCTGCTATGTGTACTTCCTTTAGATTCAGCAAGTGACAAAGTTCTGCATCAGTCATCTTTTATATATATAGGTCATTTATTTAAGCTAAAAAAGAAAATAAACCCCAGTTATTCCGAGGAATAACCGAGGTTAAATTGATTTTTCAAATTTAATCGACTTTTAATTCAAATCCGCTAAACGCTTGCAACGCCAACTTACTCGAAATTAGACAGTCGTTTCTAATTTTCAACATTGCCGCTGTCACTCTTTACCTAACGCTGGCTCCGCAAGACAGTGAACCGTTGGTACCGTAGTATACGTCTTTTGCACAAATAAATGATTGCACGTCGCATCTCTTATTGATAAATTTATCGATATTTGACGAGTCGATAGATCTTTTTCGGTGATCAAATAGGGAGGCATAGGGATCTATTTTAACGTACATTTGGTTTTTAGCAGTATAAGGCGGTTTAACTACATATTCGATCTTGTTCAATTCATCGATATCATGACTAGCTTTGTAGGCGTTCACGGTGTTAGACGGGAGATTAGACCCTTGAGACTCAATAAATTTATAAACGGCCAAATTTATGTGATCGAGTGCGTTTGTCGTAGGTGATTGTATCTGGTAACAAATTTGACGGCCTTGGATGTTTTCAGGCGTTTTATCTCGAGTGCCGTATTTGTAAAGTGGGTTTATACCGTAACATGGTTCTATCGTCATAATCAACAGGCGTTTGTTTTGGCCGTTGTGATGGTAAAAAATGGGCGAAGTGTAGGTCCCTTCTTTAACCACGGGTTTTGAAATAATTAATTTACTCGGGTCAAAGGGACCGTATGTGACACTGGGATCGCAGTTGTCGGCATTGAGACGCTCGTGGTCGTCCGAAACGATAAATACTTGAGTTGACATGGTTCTGATTTTCCCGGCTTTGACCAAAAATTTTCTCATTTTTATTCGAGTGGGATTTCTACTTTAATTAAATGTTCGACATCAGCGTTGTATTTAATAATTAATCCAATTTTGTATAAATCCGCGTCGAGTTTAGTCGATGAATCGGGCAGTGGCTGGTTCTCTCGCGCGTGCCTCAGCTTTTTATGCTTGCCGTCTACGAGCACCACGTGATCTATTCCTTCCAACTCGACACAATTCACGCAGCAGGTGCAATAGGTACAACCAAAACATTCGATACAACGGGCACACTCGTAACAGTCCTCGCAACTGTCCAAGGCATTTGAATTCCGGCAGTCGTATGAATTAAAACAAGCCACGCAATTTATACATCTACCGCAATCGTCGCTGGTGGAGCAGTCCTTACATCTGACGCAATCGTTACATTGGTGGCAATTGTGGCATTCTTTACAATCGGTGCATTTGCGTAAACTTTTGGAATTTAAACAACGAAAGCAATCGTACGAATCTATCAAATCGATCGAATCTCTCGTGTCTTTGCAAAAATAACAATTCACGTTTGTAGTTTGATCTACCATTTATTTTTATGTATTTTTATTATTGTTTGTTTATTTTTTTATCATTTTTTATAACGAGTTCAGGTCGACGGGAAGTCCCTTTTTTGTTTGTGAGTGATTGCTGGTGCGATCGGTGCTAGTCACGAGTTGTTTACAGGAAAAGTGCGCCGGGGTCAAAAGGTGAGTGGAAATCCCCGGTGAGTGTGGTGGGTGAAAGGGGGTGAAAAGGGCGTGTGGTCCAGAACTCTCCTATCCCTACTACTAGTTTTTCTTGACGTTGAACTTAGTTTTGAGTGTAGAAAATACAACAATTTTGATACCTCTAAAAGTATACTAGAAAAATGTTTGGATTGAACACGTGCACACAAGCCTGGTTAGTAAATCTGAAGGTTTAGGTTCCAGTCTTCCCTGATAAGGTTTTGCTTTGCCATTTAGTTTTCCTTCAGCTTTTATACCTGTGAATATCTACTGTTTTGTATGCTTTATACACACATGGTTTATTTTTATAATCTATTTTCTAAAGGAATATATACACAATGAAATGTTCTTTCCGTTTACTTAAAAACATGAAGTGACCATGACATTTTGCTGTTGTTGGTTGTTATTATTATTATTATCGTCATTATAGTCATTATTATCATTTATTCCACCAAATTTGGAAAACAAGAAAAAAATAACAAATTAGTTTAACAAATACAAATAGCGGGGGGGGGGGGGGCAGGAGGGTGCAGTTGGTTAGGGGAGGGGTGTAGTGGGTTGAAGGAAGGGGTGGAGTGGGTTAGGGGAGGGGTGGAGTGGGATTGGGGAGGGGTAGAGTGGGGAGGGGTTGGGAAAGAGAAGTTCAGTATGAGGGAGGGACCTATGGCGGAGCGGGCGGATGCAGGTCCAGGGGGTGTTGCCTCGGGACTGTGGGGGATGACTGTGACAGCACGCAGGTTCTGGTTGTGTTTCATGTATATGTATGAGCCCAGGAAAGGACAAGGAGTCAATTATCCTCTCTCTGGCTCTGGATATTTATTCGCTGTCTGGGCCCGGGGGCCACCTGTAAAGATATGGCAGGCACTGCCTTGCAGGGTCCAGTCCACTAATTCAAGCCCCATTGAAAACAGTGTAAAATCAGCACCGTTCAGGGCCCAATAGCATGCACGCCAACATCCCTGAGATTTCTGAAACACAAATGAAATTCTTGTCTGGTCACTTATCTTTCAATTTCTTTTCAATTTTTTGTGGGTTAACCAATTACATTTTTAATTATTCCCACAAAACAAAATCACCCCCCAAAAAGTGATTTTTCCGAAGTCTGATTGCAGCCATTTTTCAAGTGGCAACCCTCAACTTTCTCGGGCACTTAGGACCATTTTTCAACCGTAGTTTTCAGCCCTTCTGCCCTCATATGAAAGCTCAAAGACCCAGGGAGTTGATCCTGGCGACGATTTACACAATCTCACCATTTTTGGGGCCAAACAATCTCTTTTTTCAAAAGATACTGTGGGGGGCACTTTTAATGCTAATGAGCTGGTCAGAAATTCTCACTTGAATTAGTGGTCTGCACCCTTTATGCCTAGCAACCGCATGGGCTGAGGGTTTTGAATGAGTAACATGTAGTTCGTGCAAATAGCAAATATTAACCAAATACAACCTGAGCGATACTATGACAATTACTTTATAAAGAAATATCCCTGATCACAATAAACATAATGGTTCATGAAAATTTAACTCTACTGTTCCCTTTTTTCTAACTGAGAAATTAACTTAGCTGCCTGTACAAAACCAACAATACTTTTGTCGCCTTAATTAAAGTTAGTGTAGTCTTGTTCCAAGTCAAAGAGAGGAGAGTCTCCACTCAAGTCGCATTGACTAATTACGTACAGTAGTGGGAAGAGTCAGAGAAAGGGATATGGAAGAAAACCACAACTAGTCATCCATTACAACTGTATGCACAGAAAAGACAACCCAAACTTACGACGGCCAGGATGAGCAAACAGCGAAAGACACAGTGACTCGAAAGCCTGCTCATCCAATCCAAAGCTAAATAAACAATAATCAATAATATACCTGAATACTACAATGAGAAAATATACAAAATAAAAAAGCATAAGTGTAAAATGTACAACAAATTGTGAAAACAACAAAACAAAATTCATGTAGATAGTTTAATCTGCAAATAAATCCATCTTAAGTGTAAGAAAATGGAAATATAAAATTAAATTTGTTCCGTCTTTGGGTCGGCTGTTTGTTTGTTCTTTGTTCTCTCTTATTGAAGATCACCAAAGAGGCCTTGTTTTAATTATAACAAATAATTTTGCAAGTTGCAAAATGGGCCGATCTATTATGGCGTAAAAACCATGCCCTCAGACACATGAGATCATGGAGGTGGGGGAAAGATTAACCATGACATTTTGTCCAATGTAAAGGTTCATGCGGCAGAAATAAGGATTCAGTTATAAGTATTTATAGTTGCATTGGACAAAAGTAAGTGTTAAATTTAATAAAGACCTTGGAAAGGTGACTTCTTTGAATACTTATTTTCATTCCGCCAGCGCCAAGTTCCTCATCTAAGGAGGCTCTGAAGAGCCAAATCACTGAGCAAGAAAGCAAATCATAAACATGCCCCTTTACCAGCGCCCCTTTACCAGCTGGCCTTAAAATAATACAAGCTGCGGAGAACTGCCAAAGCCCCTTTAATGAGCCTGTTGTTTTTGAAACTGCAACCTTTAGACCAATGACGATGGAACAATTTTCAAAGTGAGGGGGGAGGCACATGAGACAATCTGGCTTCAGCCGTTAATCATAGAGCAATCTATTAAGCCTACCCAATTGAAAGGCCTGCGAAAAGTGGGGGGGTCCCCCAGTTGAAACAGTGGGACACTGCACTCCCCCCACATGTGATGAGCCTTCCGCCTGATTTAAAGTCATCTCTGCCCATCACAATTTGAAACCCACTTTGTGAACATTAAATTTTGACTGCCCTACAGTTCACTCAAAGCGTTAATTTTTACATAGAAAGGTATCCAAAGGTCTACATGCACTCCTCCTGGCTCGCTTGCGGGCCTCAAACTTCACCATCCCAATAATTATGTTGGGTTGGCTTGAAAGTATCACATTGATTAAAATGTATAAAGAGGGTGTATAGAAACGAAATGGATATTATTGGCATTTGCAAGTAGGGCGTATAATTATTTGAATCAAAGGAGCGGCCTTTGTAAGGGTTGATGTGTCTTCTTTGAAATATCAACCAATTATGCACTGGGGGACCTGAGGGGCCAATGCCACTGCCTCCCTACGAATTTCCAGTGCCTCCAGCCCCCCCCCGCCAGAAAAAAAGGTTGCCCCCTTTTCCTTCCCCAACAAAAATGAGTTGCGATAGTGAAACACACCCGTAGGATGCTTTGCTTCGTATTTTCTTTTAGTTAGCCAGTTGCTTAATAGTAACAATCTTTATGTCAGGGGTTACAGAGCGAGGTAAAACAATGTTTACAACCACATAATAATTTACTCACTAAACTACATAAAGCCCTCCCAAGAGATGCTGATGCCCGGCCCGTTCACCCCCCCCAAAAAAATCCTAGCTACGCTGCTGTAATTTCTGTCACTTCGTTCACAGCTGACTGAACAGTGACCAAATTTAATTTATTTATTTTTAAATTTTTTTAACAGCGTCTATTTGGGGAATTGTACCACTTCGTTTGGCAGCCTACGGTGGTCTTGACTACTTTCTGAAATTTGCAAGTAAATGAGGGGAACCTTACAGTTTCTTGAGAATGCATGCTGCTTACAAAAGAACATTCGAATATAATGTTGTGTCGAAGTGCTGCAGACACGGAGACTTTAGCAAGACGTCCCCCTCCAGCTAAGGCAACAAATTGGTTCAATGTTTGCAAGTACCAGCATGAAAGAACCAGCCAAAACTTGTTTTTCATTGATTTATATAATTCGATTTGAAAGGCCCTTTAATGGTTGATTGCATTTTGGATGAGAGTTAACTAGGGTGCCCACAGCCTGTTAAACGAGGGTGTTGAATGCCTAAAGGGAAGTACAGGGGTGAATTATGACAGAGGAGGGGTGGGTGGGTTAGCGTAGCGGTTCTTTCCTTGCTTTGCACCAATGAGGCCCGGGTTCGAGTCCTGGCTTGGCCCCAGGTTTTTTAGTGCATTTGGTTTCCAGTCCATACTCGCTCTCACAGGTTTTCTCCGGGTACTCCAGTTTCCTCCTGCCTCTAAAACTGGACCTTCTTCCTAACTCCGTAATGTGATGCTGATAAATAAAGTGTATGAATAAACGTACAGTTATTGGAGCAAATAGCCTGAGTTGCTGCAAGCGCCATTAAAACACAACAATAAACAGCAGCAGCAGCAGCAGCAGCAACAACAACAACAACGAATTATGACAGCATTCAGAGATAGTGTGGGATTTGATTAAACTCAGTCTAGGAGGCCTGGTACCTGTTAGCCCCACTAGTGTGGCACGGACTCTCACTCCCGATCTATCCTTAGCCACACCTCCGTATGCGCAATTTCGTGTCGGCGTACTCAACATTTTCGGTGCACCCACTTATCATCGTGGGCGCAATTTCTTTTGCACACGAACATGATCCTTGACCTTTCCGTTTTCTAAAAACCATTTATTGAATGATTTCACTCACGTTATTCAAGTATTTTCCAGTCTTTTTACTCTGTTTTCCTTCCTCCATGGCTGGAGTTACTTCTTAAACAATTGCCTGTTCATGGAATGAAACATGTATACTCGCTTTTGCCCTTTGACATTCGAGTGTGTGTTTGTTATACGGAAAAAGGAAAGACGTCTAGGATATTCTGTCTTGGAAAGATGTCTTTCCATGTTAAGTTATCACAGAAAGGCGACTTTCAACTTGAGATTAACATCTCTGAAAGACGTCATTTCAGGATAGGAAATCACGGAAAAACGCCTTTCTTTGACATCATATCTAGGAAAGACGTCTTTCCATGATATCATATCTTAGGATGACGTCTTTCCCGTTATATTGTATCTCGGAAAGACGCATTTCCGTGATATTTTATCTTGGAAAGTTGTCTTCCTGTGATATTTTATTTTGGAAAGCCGTTTTTCCATGATGTTATATCTTGGCAAGCCGTCTTTCCGTGATATTATATCTTGATAAGACGTCTTTCCATATCACACTATCAGAGAAACACGTCCGAAATTTCAGGGTATTCCGTCTTTCCACGATAATTATCTCGGAAACGCGGTATTGTGGATGGCCACTTTAAACTTCCATAGTAGGCCTTGCCGCAAAGTGAAAAAATTTCTGCCTCCCTTTACTCCATGGAGTTTGTTATTGACGTAAACCCGAATCGCGGTGCTGCTTCAGCAGGTCTCTTAAACCAGTCTAAACACTAACGTTACGTATGTCGTCTGTTGATTTGTGGGATTTGGAACAATTTTGAGGAACACAGGTGACATATTCCCAAATGTATTTGTTAAAAAACTTTCAATTTGTTCAGTTAAATATTGATGCTGGGCCTGTTACCTTTACAATACATGATGGTTGAACTGACGCAGTGTTACTGTCACTAGTGACAATGTAGGCCGCGATCATGCATGTCATGATTGCAACGTTAACGGTGGTTTCCGGAAACCCTGTGCACAAACATGACAATCCTGTCATCAATGCCTGTGCTGTAGACTTGTCTGAGAAAACCTGTTTTCTAAGTAAATGCTTCATAATTTTTTTAGCTAAATTTCACTGTTTGTAACATGTTATCACTTTTTTTGGAAAGAATGTTGCATCCTGATTCCACTTCAGCCAGTCAGCAGTTGTGTTCAAAGTCTATGGGGAGTGAAGAGAAATTTTAAAGTATTTCCCAACAACATTGGTAAATGTTTACAGTAAGATAAACACTTCTCTATATACATGTACATGCATGTAAATGTACAAAATACATGGACGAATAGCCCTGGAAAACTTTGTATTTAGCGTAAATTAATATACTGTACCAGGTACCGATCACTTTGTGTAAACATTTTAGAAAAATAGTGCAGAATTCCAGGCTATTGGGATGTAGCCTTTTTTTTTAACCAACAGTTTGGCAAACTGTCAGATCTCTTAATATACACATGACATGCCTACATGTATATGTATACTTCACACACTTCCACTTTATAGACATACCGCAATCCCTGAAAATGTTTGCAGGCTGTCAAAATAGCGTTGGTCTGGAGACTGAGACTTGCTGATTCATATCTGAGAGCATGATAATACATGTAGTCCACACCCAACACGAAGTATGTCTGGTATCACATCAGAACAGCAATATGTGCACATGAGCATAGCCATACACTGACTACCATGTGTGCTTAGTACTCCAATGACCTTGCCTTTGAAATAAAAAACTAGCGCATAGTATGGGCAAATTTTTCCTTTTTTTTTAAGTGTTTGTACATGATTGATTGGAGTAGAAATTGTTTTTGATGGCATTATTAGCAGGAAACAAATTCATATACATGTATTGAACTAACCATCAGTTTGGCTTCCTACCCATTGTTTGATGGTTGCAGTATTGAATCATGATTGAATCAAGAATCAATTTTACGTGGATTTCATCTTTCCATGAAATTTGCTAATTTTTTTACAGATAAGGATGACTTTCTGGGAGGATGATTCGGTACCTGCTGAACCCATGGCTTTCCTCCACCTCCTCAAAAACTTGGATGATGGGTTAGGGTCTGAAGATTGTCACAAGCTCAGCTTCATAATAACAGATCTTGGCATTCCAAAGGCCAAACTGGAATTAGTAAAACAAGCTACTGACATTTTTGATGAGCTTGAAAAGCGAGCATTGATTGCAGCCGATGATGTCCATCTTTTGTGGGAACTGATGGACTTGATCCATCGGAAGGACCTTCTAAAAATTATTGATTCTTATTGCAAAAGGCACTTTGTCAAGCAGTTGCACAGAGACCACACCATCAGCAAGTACAGGTGAGGATTCAAGCCAGTAGCAAAGTGTGGACATCAGTTGTTCACTTCTGTTTCATGTCTTTCTTTTATTTTTTTTTATTTAGAGACTTTCAACATTTATGGAGTGCATAGGTTTATAGTCATAAATTTCTGCTTACAGTCCAGTAGTTGGTGCACATGCAATGTACAGTTGACTCCTGTTAATACAAGGGCCTTGGAACTTAAGTACATGTATCTTGTATTATGCAAAACCTTGTCTTAAGTGAAAGATATTTTTCCACTTGTGTTTGTCGATCGTACTATCGTTGAAGGGTAATGAATTTGCTTTCAAAACAGTTCAAAAATGTTCTTTATGAAAGTGGAATGTACGAGGAGGTCGAGTAAGGAATTGTTAAACATGTATTACAATCTAGAAGAATGAAACGAAAAATTTATAAAATGCAACAACATGGCAAGTGGACTCATCACCAATCATTGTCGGAGCAATGTAACCTGCACTGCTTGGTCGTTGTTGCAACAGAACCTGCGCATAAGTGCATTAACAATTTAGTCGGTGACTGACTACAAAGAGGCAATTTTATACGTGTACAAAGTGAAGGAAACAAGTGATTTTTGGGGGTGGACAATAGAGGGCGTAGGTTAGGGCCTGGGTAATATGTGACCCACTCTGTGAAAATGAGTCTTAAGTCGCCAGAGCCACTTTGGAGTAAAAAGTCCTTCAGAATAATTGTGCACAGTGTAAATCAATAGGAAACCACAGCATTTTTCACCATGGAGTATCCACTTTCATAAGGATACCAAACTGAGTGATACATCAAAACAAAAACTCAATTTGCTCTTTCCAATACAATTGAAAACCAAAAAAGTGGCTCTGGTGACTTAAGACTCATTTTCACAGAGTGGGTCTCATATCTGTAGCGGGAAGTGATTTTTTTTTTAATTTTGGGGATTTAGAATTCCTAAAGTTGAATTCCTAAAGGAAATTTTAAACAGAAGAATGGGTTCGTTGATTGACGAGTTTTCAAAGTGCTTGTGTTAAGTAGATAATACATCTGCACTTGACCGGACTGGAAAAAGCACTCGTCTCAACCCAAATCTGGTATCACCCAGGCTTGTATTGAAGATTTTTTTCTTATAGGAACATGTACACACTTTGGTCGGTACTGGCAAAATATACTCGTCTTAACCAGAATCTTTTCTTACCTGAGCTCGTATTACCAACAGTCAACTGTACATCCTCTTGTGGGGAACAGAAAGCTAAGGGAGGAGAAGCTTCTCTGGTGGAGGGCTTGCCTAGTTCTTTTCAGGGTTTCTGATAACAATTGATCTTCATCTACACATATAGCTCTCAGCTTTCTTCTGCAGCTCAAAATACGGTTGCCTGTGCACCAGCCTCACCCTGGTTAACCATCTCAGCGGGTGGGCAGGGAAGCTGATGGGATTTAAACCCTTCTTACGTTACATGTACATGGGCTTGTCTGTCCCAGTGTACACATATTGGAAAACTGGGTAGATGAGAGCAAGAGAGTGGTAATTAAGGCAGTTCTGGCAAGTGTTATGGAGAGTAAAGAGCATGGCAAGACATGAAAGACATGTTGACATCGCTGATGTTGCACAAATTTCCCTTACTTAAATCCAACTCGACTGCAAGTCATCTCCTTTGCATATGCAAAGTAGTAGAGTAGTATTCTTGGGTTTTCCTTTCATGTCTATAACTGTAACTGATTCTAATTGACTTTTGGTGCCATGGTCAACAGAAACAAAACTGGGGGCTGAGAACATGTATGAAACACCTGTTCTGACAGATACAGTTGTAACATCTTTAAATTGTACATTTGATGCTATTTGTTGTGAATTTTGGTATGATAGTTATATTTTATGTGGTGTTAAGAGCTATTGGTACATTCTCGAGAGTTCATGTGTGTAGCACAGATGCACACATACATTCTTTGGTGTTATGTGAGTGTGACAGCGAATTTATCTTCAAGTGCACTTAATGTGCAGTAAAGATCAAACATACTTGACACTGTAAACCCCCCTCACACACACCCCCCACAGAGAAAAAGGGTGTGAGATGGACTCTGAAATACAGTAAAATATCACACTGTTCATTGTTGTGGATTGAACATCGAGAATTGAGGATTTACAAAATGTAACTGTGCTTGAAGGTAAATACTGGTACTTAAAGATACTTGGTACATATACAGATGTAAGATATTATCATGAAACTCTGTGATTCGCTGGGGTGAGGATAGTTAAATACATGCTTACAAGTGAAATGACTCGCATCACTTCAGTCTCTTAAATTCCAAGTTTACTGATATACCACCTACATGAGTTAATGACTTGTAAATTACCATGTAATATTCAAATGCTGCATTTACAATTAAAATGATGCAGTGTTTATTTTTTTTCAGGCTGTTACTTCTTGAGGTAGCAGATAGCACATCTACTGCAGAGCTGGAATGCTTTAAGCAAGGATGCAAAGATCTCCTGGGAAGGCAGGCAGTCAGCAAAATTAAGAATGTCTATCAGTTGTTCTCACTTCTAGAGGAGCGTGAGACTCTATCACCTTCCCGTTTGGCATTTCTGTTTCAGCTTTTAAGTCTGGCTGGAAACCATAAGATGATGCACAAAATTCAACACTTCGGTGAGTTTACACACACGCTCATTTTGTGAGTGTTGATAAAGTTCAAGCGCAGCATAAAGTATGCAGTGCAGCGACCATACTTTTTTTAGCTGCTTTGGTAAACTGCTGAAACAGCTATTACTTTCCTTACGTTTTTTCTTTCTTTTTTTAGCTGTTTCCTCTCAGACGTGAGGTCAAAATACAAACGCTTTTGAAAGCGTTCAATGCTTTGTAAATGCTAAGCCCCACCGACAGTCAACATCGAACAGACGAACGCTTTAGTGAGGCTAACCAAACCGTTTGCGGTCGAGTACACCGTTCACTCTGCAGCTTGTAGTAAACAATGGACAACTTATCGCATTACCGCATCATGGGCTGCTGCGGTCTGGTGGGTGAGGCATGACAAGAGCTCTCTGCAGCTCCACAGGAGGATTTAGATCGGCAGACTTTAAACTTTGCGGCTGCACCTGCATGATTTTAAGGATACATGCTTTTTCTTCAAGTCAATCATGCATGCACGTTGCGTTTTGTTTTGTAAGGTTCTTTTGTCCTCTTTTTATACTTTGTGGCTGCACAAAATGCATGTTGGAAAACGAACATGTCAGGTTTTATACTAATTTTTGGTGTTCGACTTTACCTATTAAACTTAATTCACAGTAAACAAAAAACATGGACATAATTTAATCTGGTGCTGCAGGCGAACCGCGGAACTGAACCAGAAATCATCAAACAAGGCACTTTTGAACCGAACCAAACCAAACTGCTCAGTTCGGATGTTCGGCTTTAATATGGCATTTCATTGAGGCACGTGGGAATACATAAAAGAAAACTTAATAAAAACAAACAATGAAAAATGGGTCGTATGGTGTGCTCCACATGTGTGTGAACATACAACTTACAATGGGCCGGTATCATGAGATGTTTGTAAAAAGCACTGTGTGAGAATCACTCAAAAATCAACCAAGAATATGCAATGTACAGCATTGTCGCTGCATAACCATTCTAAATTCTCACTACATCCAATTTTGCTCATGTATATTCAGATTTAGTATTGTTATATTTGCCAATCTCCGATAGCTGTGCCCTCATGTTCCATTTTAGGCTAATGGCATTCCATATTAGGCCAATGATGTCATAAATGGCCATTCGAAATGAATTTTGATTGGATGCTGATCACAGTCGGATTCGTGCTAGATCGAAGGCATCTCCGGAGGGAAATTTTGCCAAGTTGTTCTGTGCATGCAGCGCTTCGGCGCAGCACACATGAGGAGTTTTGTTCGCTTGGTGGCCTAACTTGCCTTTCATTTGATCATGAAGGGTTTGATCGTAGTGGGAATATGTTGTAATGGAATTTCGCCAGATCCCAAATAACAAAATGCTGTTATCCCTCCGAAAGAGGCTGGTGGAAAATCCCTCCTTTGGTCACATGGGTGCCATCCTTCGAAGGTTCCTCCTCATGCAGATATGCAATGAAAGCGATATTTTCATAGTTGAGTCTATTTCGCAAAAATAACCAAAACACAATTTTCTCAAAATCTAATTTGATCTTTATTGTATTCTTTACTGAAGGAGGAAAGTCCTAATTGAGCATGCTGTGTTTTTTGTATTTGCACATATCTTACGATCGTTTTGTTGAGTCAAGCGTGGTCCGAACACAATTGCTTCTGGCTGGCAAAATACGGTCAGAAACTGCCACATCTCCGGCAGTAACTTTATATGGAATTAACTTGTAAACAAACTCTGGGAAAGCAGTTTTGAACAATATATTCAAATCGAAGTTGCTCGTGCATGGGGATAGATAGGAGATTCTTTACATATTTTATACACAGAAATACTATATAGGCCTGTGCGGCACATTCGGAGTGAGCGCTTCGATGTCTTAGTGTGTTGTACATGTACATATGCATATGTCTGAATTCCAACCGAACCAAAGTTCTGCAAAAGATTTCCAAACCGTGTCAGAACCGAACTTCGACACCTACTTGCAGCTTTATTTGATACAGAGTTTGACTTTTTTATTACCTTCAAAGAATATTGGTACACCTGACTGAAGTTCAACATGAATTTATATTGTGTCCATGTGGATACTTCTCTTCAGAGACGATAGATCAGGCATTAAAATAGATGACTGTGTTTAGCAATTCCTGTCACTCCCAGATAAACTTCTTTATTTCCCACGCTAAAAAACGCTTAATTA
The DNA here is from genome assembly GCF_054643075.1 of Acanthaster planci. NCBI lineage: Eukaryota > Metazoa > Echinodermata > Asteroidea > Valvatida > Acanthasteridae > Acanthaster > Acanthaster planci. The sequence continues at coordinate 70,131 of NW_028257644.1, read as the reverse complement.
AAGATGAACATAAGTCTTGTGGCGATGTCTTTTTGTCATGAATTACCCACTCAAAACATTTTTCTGTGGCTAGAACAATGTCAGTAGCCTAGAATGCAGTTGATTTTGCATCTCTGTCACCAGGTGTTAACCACTAATCCTTACGGCCAGCCAAGGAGGGCTGACTCATATGCAGTAAGGTATGAGACGGAGAGAACCCACCTGCTTTGTGTTGGTTATTGTCTCGCAGGAATCTGGGGAATTCCTTTCAGACATCTTGGGGGGATGTGTTAAGTAACAATAGTCTGGAATGTGTATAGGGATTGGACATGTTGGGGGGGGGCACCCCTCGGTCTCATTTCTTGCTGGGCACGGTATAGGCTGACAGGGGCCCACTGGAGTTCTCCTAGAATAGGATCTTTTGTTCACAACTAGGGCTGTGTGAGCCACAAACTCCATTGTTGTCAAGGTTTCCCATCCAGCTAGACAGTCCAGGGCAGACGGTTCTTTTCAAACCGTTGAGCTGTCCCCAAAGCAAGCGACGAACGGAACGAAGGGGGATTAACACCAAACGTTAAACTGTTTCTAAACCGTCTGTATTTTGACCTTACGCCTAATTACCGTCCTTATCATTTTTCTTCTTTTTTGGGGTTACTTTTTCGCAATTTGCAAAAAAGGCTTTCTTTTTCTTATGAATTGTTTTCTACCTGTTTTGTTCGTCTTACCTAAATCATATTGGTGAGTCAGGTAAGTGTAGTGGTTCTTTCCTCGCCTTCCACCTCTGCAGTCCGGGTTAGAATTCTGTCCCGGTCCACATGTGGATTGGGTTTTCAGTCGAATATTCTCAATTTCCAGGTAAAACAAAACCTTTCATAAATTTAACAATCAATACCCAAAGCGTGTCACTATATCACTTGTAAATTAACAAAGTGAAACCAGTACGTCATTCAACAAATGGCACATTTTAAGACGTGCGACAATGCAAACAGGTGCACAAATATCGAGAATTGAGTACTGCATATTTTCTATGGAAATCATCAACTCAGTGAAATTATCAAAAATTATTAGGAACTTAATACAATAATAAATGAAGGTTTATGGGAGATTAAGATGCTTTGTCACAGTTGCGGCAGATTCCATCAACACTCGTCGTCCGAGTCACAGGAGCAAACACAGTCACAGGACAGGACGATGCTGCAGAGAGCCATCAGGCTCCAGGAAGGACAGCAGGTTGTGGAACAGGCTACACTCAGAATGTGGAACAGTAACTGCGGAACTACTCTCAGGCCTCAAAAGCAGGGTCCCAAGGAAATTAGTGCTTCGTAGACCATATACATCATCATACAAAGACCATCTAGAATGGAAAATAATCAAACTACTCCATACCAGAAAGCAGATACAGCTTCCAAAATCACTATCTTCTAGTGTTGGAAAAAATTAATAAAGTTCCACATAATTTCAACCAAGCAATTCAATTTAAAGAAATCACAGAGTGTAACTTATGGCTGCTGTTGTTACGCTGACCTATGCTTGCCCGAGCCACGCCCAAGACTTCACAGAGCCAAAATCATCTGTGCCGATAGCCAAGGGATGGCACAAGCTAACCAAAATGGCCATGTCAGCATGAACTCAAAACACCATGTTCCTTCTACCGCAACATGTAGCAAATTCCACCCATGCCCAATTCCATCCAACCTTATATACACACATCTACTTTCAATAAATACTAAGGATGCACTGATGCATGCCCATGCATTCCACAACTAGACCAGAGGGTAAACATAAGACAAAATTGGGGTTAAACAAGGATTTCTGTGACCAACAGCAACCATGGTCCTACAAGAGAAGAAACCCAATAAAAAGAAAATATTTAGTCCATAAAATTCAGCTGTGACACAGTCCCTACCTGATTCCATGGGTTGTACCCAGAATATTCCTCTGGGATTTTCCTCCCACCTCTAAAACTCTATTAAACTGCTTCCCATCATATCCTCTGTACAGGTTTCTTTAGACTTACGAGCTACAGTGCCTTGGGTGCTTTTGAGGAATACTTGGTGTCATTACCAGAAATGATTAATAATAATAACGAAATGAACGTTGTGTTTGTTGGTAGACAAGCGCTGAGCTGTTTCTGATAAATTAGGGCAGGAATCGAACAGCTGTCATGAATATGTAAGTCTGCTGTTTAAAATGTAAGACACACAGTATAAGCAGGGCCCGATATGCGTGGTTGCATGGAAACTTGGCAGATTCCCTGAAACAGGCTGGCTGAATTTGTACTCGATACACGTACAGAGAATATGGCCCTTACCGTTGCGGTTCTTACCCCTACAGGTGGTGTTGCCAGCATTACCAGCAGAAGGCAAATTTTTTTCATTAGCAGAGGAAAGTGTGTTTAAACAATGAAAGGAGCCCTACACCTTGCACAGTGGATGCAGATCTTTACTCTAGTTTTTGATTGGAAACAATAATTGATGATAGATATGAACCTACTTCCAACAGTGCTAGTTTCTGACCCAGTAGTTTTCCTCAAAACATCTAACGGTGACATCATGCAACCATCCAGTTCCCTCTATTGAAAGGTAAAAAAAATTCAATAATCTAATTTGAGCAGATGTCTGGGGTGAAGTTTGCCGGAATTCCTTGACAATTGTAATGTTTGTGCAAAAATTTAGATTGATGACGTCATCAGACCAGAAGTGATAATAAAAAGTCCTTTTAAAAATCACAAAAAAATCAATTCTGACAGCTACAGTCTGAAATTGCTCATCACAAAATAGAGCAATTATCTGCATCTATTGTCCAAGACGTTGAGCTTGTTATGTTTTTCATGCTTACCATGCGCCCATAGTGAAAAAATTGCCTTATGCTGCTGATGGTTGCAACACAATCCGTAGGTGTAAGACCTGAAGCAGTAAAAGCCACATGCTTTGTACATGTAAAGTGTGTAATTTGGAACCTTGCTATATTGGGGGAATCTGGCAAAATGCGCTACACGTGGCAGGGAAATCGTGTGAGCGTGTATTGTCATTGTCTTCTGACACAAGGGTAGTGGTGCCACAGACCTGAATTTGATTCTGGCCTGTTCCGTGCTGGTAAATGCATCATATTTTCTGAACGTGTACGTTTTACTAATGTCGCAGACTCCAGCACTTTTATCCATGACTGACCTTGTATGACTTTATATTCGGCACATATGTATATAGTCCATCAGGCCAAGATGGTGTCAGAAAAGCATAGTCATCAGGAGTCTCTTGAAATGAGATTAAAGTACAAACCTCAATTCTCCTTATCTTATGAAGTACATGTCCAATCGGGTTGAAACTTTGCAGATGTCTTGAAAGGGAAGGGATGTAGGACAGACTGACATCATGAGATCATGACTATTGGGTTCGAACCATGCAGATATCTTGAAAGGAAGTGTTATAGAGGAAAATTGATCTCACTTAATCATGATGTCATCAGATAACAAGTCATGTAAAATGAAAGGTGGACCCTTAAATGACTCGACATGTATCTCTTGAAGAACATGCTCGATTGGGTTCAAAGATCAAACCATGCCGATATCTGGAAAGGGAAGTCTCATAGAGGAAAATTGACCACATGTAGTGATGATGTCATCAGATAGCAAGTCACTTGACATTAAAGCGCACATCTCCTGAAGTACATATCTGATTGGGTTGAATCTTTCTCAATAGCTGCAAAGGGAAGTGTTATAGATGCAAATTGACATCATGTAGTAATTATGTCATCAATTGACAAGTTATGTGACATTAAAGTTGCATCCTTTAAAGCTCTATTTCTCCCTTAGTACCTGGTACATGTTTGATTTGGTTTAAATTGTGTTATATAGAAGGTAGATGGCATTGTTTGATGTTGACACCATCAGTTACAAGTCATGTAACATGTCAAGATGACAGGGATTGTAATGTTTTAGCAGATCCATTTCAATTCCAGGAATTAAGTTGCTGAAAAACACACAAATGATGCGTTGAAAAGCTTCCAAATCTGAAGCACCTCTGTCTGTCTGTGGATGTTAATTGTAATAACAAACATCTTCTAGTTCTCTTTTAAGTCCTTCAAAAATTCATCACAATTATTGCTACATACGAAAAAGTTGCTGGGACCAGACAAATTACTTTGTTATAACCAGGACATTGTTAAAACGTATAGAAAAACCGAAAAAAAACACACAAAAAATTCAAGAAATTGGGATTTGCAGATATTACCATTTTGTTATAATAGTGTTCTTTATATCGAGAGTTGACTGTACACTGTGAAACTGTAATAGAACTGGCTATGGATTGATATTCACACGAAGTATTGGGGAGCCAATGTAAAACAAATAACTCCGCTGTCTGTTCTTGACAGAGAATCAAGGCAGCCTTCCTGATGATGAACTTGTTCAACTGAGTTCACATTTGGCATCTGAATGGCGAAAGCTTGGGTCATTTCTTGGGCTTGGTCACCACACACTACAAGCCATAGATCTAGACCAACATTCCACAGAGGGCAAAGCCGCAGAAGTACTCTTCAAGTGGCGGCATACTTTGTCCAACAAAGAGGATGCATATGGAATTCTGTCAAAGGCACTCAAGATGTGCGACCGCTTGGATCTTGCAGAAGTAGTAAATAGTAAGTGTCAATTTATGACCTTCACTCTTTCATTTTCAGTATTTGCTGTGCTGGCTTTTAATCAGTCATGATTTAGTGACAAAAGTGTTTCATATGTATTGACATACATGTACATGTACTGGTAGTCACATTTATTTTTATAATGTATTTATAACTGGGTATTCCCACAAAAGAAAGGGAAACTCCCAAAGACAAAGCATGGCCATAAGAGATTGAAAGAGTACAAGCCCTCAAAGCCTACGATGCACTTGATGTTTATTGATGATATTGCTTTTTGACAATTATGAAACTCTGATTCATCATAACTATAAGGCCTGAATTTGAGTAAAGCTGAGCAAGGTCTTTTTGGTGCATAAATAATAACTCAAAGAAATGTGTCTTATAAATGTATTTTTACCCTAAATAAACGTTTCTGAAAAAATCTTGTTAAAACAAACTGGAAAAATACATGTATATGTCTTAGTCTAGTAATAGTGAAAGTTTATAAAAATTGAATTTGTAAAAATGGACTTGAAAAAAATACACCATACAAGTGAACTATACACTTTCTGTTTCGAAATGCATTCTTCATGGCACTATTTTAGACATAAGTACAGTACATGTATGGTAGCTTCGGTAAACGGTAAATGTTCTGCTACAAACACTTGTCTCTTAGTTAATAGTTGAACCATCCCATAAACATGAATTTTCAGTCTGTCCTCTCTCAATCCACTGGACTTTCACTCAACCACTTGCTGCCTGATGGTTTGAAAAATGCAGTGCACATAATCAGGACTTTTTCAAGATTTTCAGTTCTCAAAATTCTTCAGAAATTCATCATTTCAATAAATGGACGCTTACACCCACATGAATTACTGTCTGGTGGCCACTCTAGTCTGACAGACAAAATCTATTGACGCCCGAGTATTTCAGCCAGGCCTGCAGCCTTGTGAAAAGAGCCCAGATTGTGTGCGGTGTTATGTAACATTCTTTTGTTCATGAATCTGGTACAGTGCGCTGCTGACCTCTTTTCAATAGGGGCCAGATTAGCATGCAGCAGTGCTGTGTGGCTCAACGCTGTGGTGGTGGAACGCTTTTGTCCCCAGTGGTAATCTGCTTGCACTAAATGCCCCAAACCATGGTATACTGTTTCAAAACTAGGCTGGATTATCTCCACTATTGAGATGCCTAGCAGCCAGGTCTTTTGTTCCGAGTCTGGTCTTTTGTTACAAGGCCTAGTTCCCTTTGTTCAATTTTGGAGACCCTGGCCACACGTATAAACACACAGTGCCCGAAACCAGATTTCCCAGTGGCAAGTGGTTAACCCTTTGATGACAGGAATTTCTTTCTGAAAGCCAACTCCAAGAATTCCAGTCTTGCTTGGTCACGAAGGCTGCCGGCCAAACCGCAAATTCTCGGTTTGTGGCCCTGCGTGCTCTGCACGCTTTGAATTACACGGTGAAAAGGCTGATTGTTCGGTGGTACGCGGCTCTACTCATGCTTCCACATTCCCGTTGCCTCTTTTGAAAGTGGGGACTATTGTGAAGCTGGTGATTGTGATGCAAATTCGGTCTTTCCATTTCTGGGCTACACACAAAGGCCAATTACCATATATACAAGAGCCAGGGTCTGCCTTCTTTCACCGTGTTTGCTCGAGCGTGGGCCGAGAATAATAGCAAAAAGCGGGCTGAGGATCTAGATTTTTATGGCGTGTCTTGCTGCGTCCCGGCGCGGAGGGGTTAATGAAACACTGAATAAAAAATACTGAGTAACAAAATCACTTTATTGACAATAGTATCTAACTGCATGATGCTCAGTCCAAGCTAACACTTGGTACAGTAACTTATTCCACAAGCTGTCCCAAGACATTTTTATTTGCCATTTTTAAGACTGAATTGAAGAACTTTAGTGATCATAACCAGAGAAATGCATTCACATTTACCAGTGTCCGTAGAATGCTTGGAACCTATTGTTTATCATAAATGAAAAACAGCAATTGTCAAATTTGCATCTTTCATTGCTATAGTTCATGAGTCTCCTTTTGGGCATATACCTTGTATAGGAGTGCTAGTTTCCCTTTGATCTTGTAGTATACAGAGGAGCTGATATAAAAATTGTCATAATTGTAGTTACAAGTTTAATGATAGTGTGCACTTGCTTGCAAATTTGCGTACCTGCCAAACATTCTGATTTTATCAGAACTGCCTAGATTTCCAAGTTTTCAGACTGCTGAAAATGGGAAAGTAGGGCCTACCAATTTCCATGAAAAGGGGGATAGAAAACTCGGGAAACAAAGGTGCTAGGCCTATTTGCAGAAGAAAAGAGGGAAGAGAAAAGAGGGTACTATTGGCTGTGTCAAAATGGAAGTTTTTTAACACATACACTGTACATGTACATACATTTGCATGGATGTTTGTAGATACATGTAGCTTCTCTTGTGCGGCTGCTTATTTTGCTATAGGTTCCTACATGTGCAGATTTTTTACTTTTCAATGTTGGCAGGTATGTAATTATACCAGTAATTTTCATGATTTTACTTCTTCCTAGCAACATTTTTCATCTAATCGATCAAGTATACATAAATGGGATTTTTAATTGTGTATTCTCTAAACATAATAGTACCTGGTACCATACTTGTAGACAAACAGTAACAAGAAAAGGGCATATTATTATTTTAGCTGCCAGAATTAAGGGCCGGCGACCATTTAGACCTGGTTTGAAAAGGGCCCTCCCGGTAAGCTTGCCCTGTTGCAAAAACCCCTTTCATACCGGCCTGGCTACCAGCCTGGGATGCTAGACTGGTTATTGATCTCGAACTTCTCCATCCTGGGGTGTATTGTTTGCAAGGACTGGCACATGTAATCTATCCCAGAAGGAACCTGCTTGTGGTTTTTAATCCTTCAGCACTATACAATGTTTGCACTAATCCGCTTAGACCCCTATTCATCTGTGGAAGCAGGGGGGGGGAAGCCTTCCATCAGGGACTTTGAAATGCAGATGTGCAGACAGGCCTGATACCGGCCTGGAGTAGCCTGAATACTGGGAAGGCATTATACATTTTCAAACTGGGTCTAAATGGTCGCCGGCCCTAAAGAGATTTTTAATGCTGAGTCAGATATCTTGCGTTCCATTTATGGAATGACCCTTATTTTCTTTTCTCTGGGTGGTTAGCTGAAAGTTCAGTCTGTATATTTATGAGCTGGGTTAGTTTCTCCTGTAGTTAAAAGGAAAGATTCACCTGAGGTTGTTAATCTCCAGGTTCTACCGGTATCTTCATTTCACTGTTTGTCTAGATATGGCACGAGAGCATCAGCAATCTGCACTTTCTCCTGGCAAGGTGGTATACCAAGATATGGGAGGTCATGGCCCAACACCACACCTTATGAAACCCAGTGACTTCTGCAAAACTAGTGCACCATCTTTACCTATCCAAGCTACCAGGCCAGTCAGCTTTACACATATATCTGGTATGATGCTGTACTGTAAATGTGTACATGTACAGTGCAGCGTACATGTAAGAGGGGGGTACCTGTATATTCCACAAGGGAAGAATTCAGTTTCTTCTTGTTAAGCACACACCTTGTGTCTGACTTGGGTTGATTATATACTGCAAACAAGGCAAATATATGGTCATGCTATGTACGCACACTTAAGATCTCACCAGCAGTGGTGGGTTTTTTACGCTGGTAGAATACTCCCACTTACTATCTGCTTACATAAAAGTTTAGGTTTATCTGACCAGAGGCAGATTTTGATAGGTGATAACATTAACCACGACCTGCCGGGTGGATTTCTCTTGAGCGGGATGTGATGGCGGGACCTTTTTAAGATTTTCTGTTTTCAAAATTCTTCAGAAATTTATCTGTTCATTTACTGGACATTTATACCCACACAAACGACTCTCTGGTGGCTATTCTAATCTGTCAGGCAACCTTTATTGATGCCCGAGTATTCAACCTAGGCCTGCAGCCCTGTAAAAGGGAGCCCAGAATTGTGTGGTGTTGCATAATTTCCTTTGTTCCGGTGAATGCCAGCAGCATCTTTTCATACGCGGCTGGATTAGTGAGCAGTGATGCTGTGTCGCTTATCAATGGGGCCCTGGAGCCCTTTTTTCCGCGGTGCTAATTTACGGGCGCACTATGCCCAAAACAGTGGTATACTGTTTCAAAACAGTGCTGGATTACCTTCAAAAATGGAAGTCGAAAAATGATGGTAATTCCCAGTAGCAGGTCCTTTGTTCCGAGTGCAGTTCTTGGTTACACAGACCAGCTCTTTTGTCCGAAACCGGGCGCGCCGGCTTTGTGTATAAACACACATTGCCCGAAACTGGGCTCCCCGGCAGGAAGTGGTTAAGCAATAACCTTGTAGACCGTGGGCCAAACAGACAAAGCCTGTACATTTTTTACACGATCGGGCTCAACTCCTACGACTAACTAATTGTCACATAACAAGGTGTTAAAAAATCGGAACTACAAATTGGGGGATGTTCATATGGAATTTTCCTGCATGTTAATGTTTAGCAACAAGAAATAACAACCAAAAAATCTTTTAAAAATGTTGAACATGGCTCAGGTCATTGTAGTCTGGTCTCCATCCCGACAGTTTATTATTGTATAGTAAGGTGGAAAGCTTATGGTAGCACCATTCAAGGATACGATCTCTTTGTGTTCAGAACCATTCAGACTCACAAAGAGATTGTATCCTTGCATGGTGCTACCGCAAGCTTTCCACCTTAGTTGTCTGTCACCATGAATAGCTTGAAATTCTGTTATATAGTACTTGACATTTGGGGATCAGGCGTGACCATGAAATTCAGCATGGCATCATCAAACGAGAGCCACTACGACAAAAGTAAAAAATTTTGGTGTGTGATATTCATGTCCTTAACTCAGTTACTGGCAAGTAGGCCTGTGCCGGGTACCCGCCCATCGATTTCAAAACCCGGTTCCATTTTTCCGGGCCGGGTACCCGTAAAAAAGTAAATAAATTAGGAACAAACATTCATGCATAAAATGTCTGTGAAATTTCTTACTGAAGGACAGACTTCATGGAAAACCACCATGCCGATGAAAACCCGGTCCCGCGGTCATACATGATACTTGAATTCGGAGATCGGCAGCTAATTTTGTTATCCACTCCGCCCATTGTACCGCAAGTCGTTTTCCTAGTCCCGGAATTTCCTAGTTCACAAGAGCGAAAAAACCACTAAAATTCACGGGCGATAGGCCACTCGCCACGTGTGATTTTAAATATTTCTTTAAATTGAATAGTCATATAAACCTTTGCATCTAATGTCTGCTTAATCAAAATGACTTATTTAGAGTTTCCGTTTTTGTTAATTTAGCGAAAACTGCAAGCTTTTCCCCCACTCTCGGATCGCGCGGCGTTACCATGCAAAGTCGTTGTGAACTCAACTACACGGGCGCAGTAGAAATGTATGTGACGTAATGGGTTCGTCAACTGTGCGGCGCGGGGAGGGTAGCGTTGATAGCTCACTGTACAGTTGAAAAGTTGAGTAAAACCTTACGTAATTTCCACCTTTTTAATTCATTGTAATTCTTATTTTTCATCTAATTTTCTCAAAATTAAAAGATTCTTTATTAGAAAAGCAATTTTTTCAATGGTTTTGGCTGAAAATGGATTTTTCGTAGGGTTACTTTTTATTTGTGAAGACGTTTTTGTCTCGACCCTAAACCGATCCAGAACTAGGAAAGGTGTCATCGTCACTTTCGTCGATCGATGTGTGAGTCCAAATATAAAAGCTTAGATTTTGAAAAAAAATTGAAGTATATCCAAAACACAAAGTTGACTTCTGACCATATTTCACTCGAATTAGCTGCAGTCTTACTAAATAATTTTCGCAATCCGGAACTAGGAAAATAATTGTACCAAACCTATATGAACAAGAGACCGAAGGGGTTTTGTCTTATGAGGGGGAAGTATTTATTAAACTGAACCACTTCATCGTGGTCCGTACCTCCGTGTGGCAAAACTTTCGTATCGCTTAGTCATTTGACAACGTGAAGCGCTGCTATTTTTTCACTTGGGCTTCCCTATGTTTGGTCACATGACCGTTCTTTTTACGGTCACGTGGCCGCTGCAGTGTCAGCGATTGGACTGCCTGAAGGGGACTACAATTGGGCCCGCGTTGCAATCAGGTTACATGTAGTTTCAGCGTCTTGAAAGCCAGGATTACACAGTTACAGCTACGTTGATTTATTCAACGTGCCGTCCTCGTCTGAAAAGAAATGAACTTGCAATGACTCCTAACCCCATACATAGACTTCCGATACTTTCAACGCCGTTTGAAGCGTTTTGGTGGCGGTTTTTTTAATCAGAAACTTCAAAATAAGTGGATATAATGGTGTGGGCATTGTTCGAGTTACAGTGGTATTTTTGTACATAAAACTTTAAGCCTTTTAACCCGTGACGTACATAGCACTGATCTGGTCCCGTGACACGACCAGCGCTCATCATTTGTGCACACCACATGCGTTCCGCGTGTACGTGGTCATGAAGCATCCGGGACATTTCCTTTGAGCGTTTGCAGGTGCTTATATCATGTACGTGGTTTGCAGCTCTGTTCTCTTTTCTGATGTTCCCCGTGAAGATTTGTATTTCTGTTTCATACACCCACAAAAAAAATTGCCACCTAAAGGTAACAATTTCGTTTGATAAAAAGGTAGGAGAGATTAACTCCGACGTTTAGAACAATGTTCTGCTTGCTTCTTATGTACCAAAAAGAACCGTGTTTCGGGCACATAATCCACCGGGTTGCGCGCAATGCCATTTGTTATCAGGCGATCTCTTTTCCGGGTACCCGATGTTAACAAAAAACGGGTATCCGGTTCTAAAAATACCCGCAAATGCACACCCCTACTGGCAAGGTAACACCTTTTTCAGAAGTGTCATGGGATAAAGTCTAACACTGCATGGAAAGATGGCAGAGTTGTGAGGGCCATTTCACTGAAATAGTGCAAGACTTTCAAGCAAGTCTTGATGTGGCGAGCGACGACGTTTCCATCAGTAACCACAGGTAGGCCAACTTCGACGCTACGTAGACACACGGTCAGGACGACTGATTTGCCTAATATGCTTCTTTCAGTTTTTAATGTTCTTAGGTGTTGGTTGTTTTCCTTTTGCATATTGAGAACTTTACATTAAATTTATGCAATCACGACTTTCATCATGTACATGTAGGCCAAGGCCCGTAGGCCATGTAGGCCGAGGGTCATTCAGCATGTTCAGCTCACTTGAAGTTGCAGTCTGGCAGTTGCACTTTGCAGATGGATTGTACTTTTGGTTGGCAACATTTTATGTATGGTTACATGTATTGACTGCTTTATTTTTGTTTTTCTTATTTTCACCATGTTCACTGTCTGTCTATTGCTTGTTTCATGCCAACTAGGCCTATAGTCATTGTTAGCCAACTTGACTGATGACAAGTCCACGGTTAAGAATGTCTCATCAGCAACAACTTAATCGCAATTGCTTACGAAACAAAGTGTCATTACGCACATTGTACAGTACATGTACGTGGAGGTTTACACAAGCAGTGACAAACACTGTGCCTTTACACATCCTGATTGTTAGATTGTCTTTATGACAGGTGCCAGTTTTCACCATGAGTGCTATCAGCGGTTCACAGATGTTCAAAGAATCAAGTTTGCTGAGAAGAAACAACTTAGAGGTGTGCACATAACCCACTTGTACATGTTCAGGTAAATGTTTAATATGTACAGCACATGTATGTGCTTGGTACATCAGTTTGAGTGTAGTATATATCAGGAAGAAAAAATGAGAAATGTCTAGGCTGTGACCGTTCTTTTGCAGGCTTTTCTTGTGGGCCAAGTGTGTGTGTGTAAATTTCAAGCGCTTAGAAGAATTAATTCATAAAATTTTTCAATGTGTTACAAAGGAGAGAACAATCACATTTGGAAAAAAATCAATTGTATTTTATTACAAGACCTTTCTAAAAACATGTTGTCAATTTCTGGAAATTAGTGAAAGAAAGTACTGTACATTACTATTTTGTTTGCCATGGATCAGGAGAATTAAATGAAACCATACAAAAATGTCCTTTGCTCTCCCAAATAAAAACCAAATAATCTGTGACCCAGTGCCTGAAGTCACAGTTGCCAGTATTTTTAAAAGGTTGACACTATGTTCTAAGTGTACATGTACGGGTAGAAATCGATTCCCGTGTTTGCAACTGCATTCAGTTCATATCTAAAGCTCATATTGTTGGAAATCATTTTCACATGAATGTAGTCATGTTCTTGTAAATAATAGCACTTGCATTTAATGTATGTATGCAGCTCCAGGAATCCTGACATCAGTTTTGTGGAGAGTGATGGAACCTCATTTTTGAAACAATATGTATTGTGCAAGCTGCTAAAAAATAATATTTTATCAAGTACCCATCTTCTTTGTACCAGTTCTGCAGGGCCAAACGAAGGATGACAACCTACATGTACCAACAGCTGAAAAACGTTTCCTACGTTCCGAAGGTGCAGGAGTGTCTGCCACTGACAGGAGACACATGCTTCCCTGCAGATGTATCATCCGTCGTTCTGATCAGTGGAAGACAAACCCACTGTCCAGGAAGAGAAGACTGCAGCGGCTAGTGCAGTGTGAGACCAAGACAGGTGGTTTGCTCCTGGAGGTGGCGTATCATGAAGGATGAAGCCTTGCTTGTCAACATCCATGGAGCTGATTTAGTAGCTTTAGAGGCCTGTTATTATAAGCAGTGTTATAATAGGTACACACAATTCCTTCGGGTAAGCAAGAAGTCGTCAAAAGTGTCTGTAGACAAGAAATCCTATAAGCTGTCTTTCAGTGATTTTTGTAGAAATATTATTGAGGCTCGTATCCTGGAGAAGAAGGATATATTTCGGTTGACGAAGTTGACGCAACTGTATATTAAAACAGTGCAAAGAGTGGAAGACATTTCTTGTCCAAAATATCGATCCTCCAACTTGAAGCGGCGGTTACAAAATGCGTATCCTCAACTGCAGTTCTTCAAGTCAAGCAGGAGTTGTTCTTACTGCGATATTGTCTTCACCCAAGAACTTGCTGTTGAGGATATTGTGGAGGAGAAGAAGCCTTTGGAACCGGAAAGTGCCAGCAGCTCAAGTGAAGCTTCAGAATCAGAGGAAGAAAGGAGAAGACCACATGTCCCTTTACCACCTCATGATGAAGTTGTTCCTCACAAAAGTTCTTTTTCATGCGGCGATGAGTCTCTGTAATAGCTTTCAGTCAAGTTCGTCACTGGCTTCATGGCCTCCCTCTGCAGAGGATCTCAACTTGGATGTAGCTTGAAAGATTGTTTCAGTTGAATTACATAATTTCCTGGCCTGGGTAACTGGAGCAGCTGAGGAGCCCACAGGTGAACAGGTACAACAACCAGCAGATGTTCACAGGAAAATGCTGAGCATAGCACAAGATGTGATGTATCTGTCTTCAAAAGGCCGAAAGCAGATGCCAAAGCAGACTGCTCTTGCTATGACGATCCACCACCTCAGTGGCTCAGCACAGCTTATTGAGATTTTGAATGGACTTGGGCTCTGCACGTCTCATTCCATGGTACTGCAACATGACTCAGCACTTGCCCGGCAGCAAATTGACTGAGGGCCACATCAACTTCCACCTAATGTGCTTCCTGACACCTTTACGACATTGGTTTGGGATAATAACGATTTTGGGGAGGAAACATTGACCGGGAAATCAATAACACATAACAAATGGTATCGTCATCCAGTGAAATGAGGTCGGAACTGCCGCCATTTCAGCAGAGAGCTCAACTTCCTCAAGCAAGAAGACAAGACAGAGGTCACTCCTGGCTCCCCTGGTTGATATCACTGAATGTCATGGCAAGAAAAAGAAAGGACCTCAGCCTTTTGGAGAAGAAATTCCAACACAAGAATCAAAGCATTTGGAAGTAGAGAGAATACAAGGAAAATTGACATGGCTTACATCCTGTCCAAGATCCCAGAAGTTGGAGGCCCTCTACTGCTAACCTGGACAGGTTTCAACTCCCTACTCCACAGCACTGACATCCCTCCTCAGTCAAACATAGGCTATCAGCTAGTCATCGATGCCAGCCCAGCAGAATACTCCACAGCATTGTGGAGCATTGTGAAACAGTCTTGTTTCATCGTGTACAGATAGCTGATTGCCTTGGTTTGGATGTGATGCTCATTGTCTTTGACCAGGCCATATATGCCAAAGCCCAACAGTTTTGTTGGACCAATTCTATCTTTATGCGGAGGCTGGTTATCTGTCTTGGAGAATTCCATACAGCTATGGCCTTCTTGGGAAATGTTTCAGGGATGCTGGTCTAGAAGATGTAGCTGTGGAGTCAGAGCTGATAGGTCTGGGGTCTGTCAACTCAAGTATGAGCGGTCACCACTGCAGTCGTAGTGTGCGAATGCACAAGATCATCTTTGAGGCGTTGCACAGATTGTGCTGGCAGGCCTATGAAGAGACGCTACCAGAGAAAGAAGTCAACCAGACTCTGAAGACCATCCAGTCCCTTGCAAATACACATCCATCAGGTGCGTTCATGGAGCAAGTATGTTCAGATGAGTTTGACAACATCCTTGCAGGGTATGACAGATGGGCGTCAGAGAACCAGTCGAAGCCAACATTCACCATGTGGT
Source organism: Acanthaster planci (assembly GCF_054643075.1). NCBI lineage: Eukaryota > Metazoa > Echinodermata > Asteroidea > Valvatida > Acanthasteridae > Acanthaster > Acanthaster planci. The sequence goes on along the minus strand of NW_028257644.1, from coordinate 54,877 downwards.
GTACTTACATTTATATGGCACAAATCTTGCTGCTTTTCATCTGAGGTACCCAGGAGGGTAATTGGCAGTTGCATTTATCCGCAGTCTGATCGATGATACCGTGGATGATGGCTTTCGACAGGATAAACTATTCCAGATATTTGCCAATCTGCTGGATGGAGATGAGCAAACTCTCAACCAAACACAAGTCAGTGTTCGAGCATTTCATAGGAGGAGAATTTTCTGTTCAGTGACAGCAAGAGCATGGTTTTGTTCATTGCCTTGTGATCAAACCATAGAGCAAACTGCCAATCGGGACTCAAAGACAAAAGGAGGACTCATTGGGATCACACTCCACAAAAGAGCTGTACATTGATGGATTCTGTCTTCACACCATAGAGCAAGAATCGCAAGGCAGTGTGAAGATATGCCGGGGAAAGGTGACATATCAAGGCAAAGGAAGGAACTAGACAAAACAAAGAAAATCAGAGACGAGAAAGACGTCAGTGCAGTGATTGCCACAGTACAATCAATGATTAACCCATTCACTTCTGAGAGTGAAGCGTTGCTCCACATAACATCAGGAGTGGCAGCTGCAGCAGAAATTAAATCTGATTTGCTCTCAGAATACTAAAGGTGAAATGGCAGATAACACATTCCTCAGTGTAAGATTGCAGAAAGGTGCAGTAGACATCTTCAGTGCCATCAAGCCGTTGAAGTTGAAGACATTTGCTGCTATAGTTCATAAACAAAACAAGCAAGGTGAAAGGGAAGGAAATTGAACTGAAGAGTGATAGGCACCTTTTCACTAGACTCCTGGTCTTTGGTCAAGTTTGGAAACTGGACCTGGAAGATCTGATGACTTACTCTCTTGGTTCCCACCCATTTCCATTGGCCTCCCATGATGGCTCTCTTCCGAAGCATCCAAAAGCCAAACTGATGCATTACATTGAATCATTGGCAGCAGAACCTTACATCACATCCATACCTCAGGGAACTACATGGATAATAGATGGCATGGCTATGATACAGCAGCTGAGAGTCAGAAGTCTGCCGGCTAATTTTGGATTGTTAGCTTATCAAATACTACAGAAGCTTGTCAAGTTGGCAGTGGATAGTGGCTCATCCTGCATTCACTTTGTAACAGACCAGTATCCTGATGACAGTATAAAAAATGCTGAGAGAGGGTTATGGGCACGTCAAGTGGGAAACTGTCAATGACCATTTATGGTTGGCATCAAAAATCCCTGCTCAGTGGAAAAAATTTCTGGCTCATGGAGAAAACAAGGAAAGGCTCATCGAGTTCCTCTTTGTGACATGGTGTAAGTCCCCAGAGCTGTTCCGTCATGTGCACGTGTACATAACACATGGTGAGACTTGTCATGAAATGCACACAAATATGACAGGAGATAAAGTAGATGCTGTTGAAATCACTTCATCGAAATGTAACCATGAAGAAGCTGACACACGGTTGTTGCTGCACAGCAAGCATGCTGCTAACAGTACAGAAAATGTCGCCATAGCCAGCCCTGATACCGATGTATTTATTTTGGGGATTGCCCATGGCCACAGCATTGATGCCAATCTCTTCTTCCATACAGGCCAAACGCAGAAGCGCACTATTGACTTAATGAAGGTGCGCCGGTGCATTGGGCAAAGGGTTTGTGATTCGTTAATAGGTTTGCACTGTTTTACTGGATGTGATTCAGTTAGTTCATTCCATGGAAAAGGAAAGGTTAAGGCCCTGAAATTGATCATGCAAAGTGATCAAAGATGTGATCCATTCATGGACTTGGGCAAAAGAGCAGAAGTGACTCCTTCCTCGGTTGACTCCCTGGAGGAGTTTGTTTGTTGTTTTTATGGTGTGCCAACATGTAAGAAGGTCAACACTGCTTGCTACAACTCCTTGTGTTTATGCAGCAGAAACGCTGAGTCTGCCATGCCCCCGAACAGAGACTCTGGTCAAACACATTGAGCGCGCTAACTATCAGTCTCTCATCCATAAGCGTAGCTTGGAACAGATGCCTAATATTCCATCCCCTAATGGACATGGGTGGAAGATTGAGGAGGGCCGGTTGGTCATTGACTGGATGGAGCTCCCGGCGGCACCAGATTCTGTCCTCGAGTTAATGCACTGTAGCTGCAAAAAGTCAGGATGTGATGGGGTTAGGTGTTCTTGTAGGAAAAGTGGCATTCTTTGCACTGATGTGTGCAGATGCACTAACTGTGTAAATCGCAAGCAAGATCCCTCCCAAGATGATGAAGATGGTTGTGATGGTGGCTCTGACACTGATTCAGATGACAATTTGAGTGATTTCACCAATAGTGAATAAAGTTAACGTTCTGAGTTTCGAATACTACCGGTGCAACTCAACTCACTTCAATGAAACTTTATAAATTTCTTTTCTTTACCTTTGCATGCTTATGTCATAGTAGACCTTTTTTAATTTTTGGAGAAGTTGTTTCATTTAACCACTTTTGTTAATCTGTTCTTTAGTTGTGCAAGCAACTTGTGGTGGATGCTGCATTCATAGTTGCATTCTAATTTCACCTGTGCCGAAAGTAACAGGTCTTTTTCTGACATGTACATGTATTTTAATGACCCACACGCTAAAACGAATGTACAGAGTAGAATGTTTTGACTTAATGGTATAATCAAAGTTTTCAAGAAACATGTTCTTGGTTTCAAAATAGTGAAACTTTTTGCCTGCTTTTATGACCACTTAGGAATATTTAGCTTAGACGTGATAGAAATTGCAAGTTTATCAAAAGTCTAGAAAGCGTCTGTTTCGAAATGTGGATGTTATTGGGGAAAAAAAACAAGGTTGTTTGTAAACCAAGTTCAGGGACAAACTATATTTCCTTCAGAGATAAGTGCTTGGTCAGTGTTTCTTGGTCATGTCCTGCGGTCATTGCATCATCTTGTAAAATAGAAAATTTAGGTTTGACCCATACTGTTGCAAGACGAGACACTTTTACCTGTACATGTGTACATACATGTTGTTTGTAACCACAAAAGTAAGCCTCAATTCATGGAGCGTTTCTACCATCCAACCGCAAAATTCATTATGAAAGAAATGTAAAGTTTTAATTTGCAGTATTTGGCGTGATGTATTTTAATACATTCTTCATTTAAAACAATACACAACAATGGGTAGAAATACTACTTAATAACCTTTATCCATTGTTAATCAAAACCTTTCACAAACTGTAACATTTTTCTTCAGCAAAAATACTTTGCAGCCAGCATAGCACAGAATGTGTATTTTTGGAAACAAATGAACCAACTGTACTCTGCTGTACTGTACTGTGCTGGTAGTGTTCCTTCAAACGTGAGGTTAGTGGAAGGATAAATTTTTTTGGGAGAGAGCACATGTTTGATCACTATCATATCCATGCCCATGGGTTAGCTTCAAGAAAATACACTTTGTTGAATGTCCATATGTGTTCCTGTCTATGAAGTTACTATGCATGAATTTCTGATAGTTTTCCAGTGCCAACTCCGTAGGGAAACAGTAATTGATGTATGCAGTATGTGACATGTGCCACCCATCCAGATAATTTTCTAATAATTTCAATTGATAAGGTTGTATAGAAATCAATACATAAATGGATGACATGTGTTGAAGCCATAAGAGCGTATCTTTTAGCTGGATTTAATCCAATGACTTGTCCAAATGTTATAAACAGACCCAGACCCGTGGATGAAAGTAGCTGTCACTCAAGTAATATTTAGTTGTTTAACAAATTACAATGTTACTTTACATTTTGTAACTGCTTTAAAGTACCTGTAAACACATTCTGAGAACCATAAATGTCAACCAACTGCTTTCCATTCAAGCGTCTGCTTGAGAAATGATGGAATAAAATCAGTGTACTTTAACATGGTTTTACTGTACCTGTATTTATTCAAAATGACAAATTGGTAGTTTTCATCATAATGCATTGGGACTTTAAGTCATTTGAACCATGTAAGAATAGCTTTATTTCATTCATGAGCCAGGTTTACAGTGATCGAAAAAGAGCTGAAACTACATTCATGACAATGAATGATGAACCCAAGCAAATAAAAGACACTTGCAGTGCAACTTTGAAACATCATGGTGATGTGTACATAATGTACACGTCATAATGTTTAGTGTGAGGCACACGTGGCAATTGAAGTTGCTGTGACAAGTTTTCTTTCTTTTAAACTTAAGAAATTAAAGTTCAGCCGTCTGATATGATGGGTACAAGTCCGTGTCACAGTTCCTTGGGTTTGTTACATGCAACTGTGGCATGTTTCTGCATGGTGAAAAAAGTAGGGAGAAAATTTGAATAAGTTGGATTGAATGAGAATAGTCTGTTAATGACACTTCAGAATCAGAGAACCTATTTGTGCTGTCTTTAATAGACTGCAGGCAGAGCAGCATACTTTGAAAAAACTTCTCCCAAGGGATAACCATGAGAGGACCAAGGCATACCTTCATTCAACAAAATTATTTAGGGCCTAACCCAGCAAAGCTGCACATAATTGCAGCATAACAGAATTTTTTTAAAGAGACACGGACATTCGCGCAAATACCTTACAAACACTGTATTCAATATGTCACAGGATGTTGAGTAACAAAGCTTGTACCGTGGGATTTTTTTTAACAACTGAATAAATGCCGATAGAGGTGCAGCTGCACATGGCAAGTATAGTGGGTACCGGCATCCGCGGCAGATCATCATGCAGGCATGGCATGGCAGGCATATGGCATGTATGGGTTGACGATCGAGTCCGTTATGCATATCCTCGATGCTGCACTAAAAACCACTAAAAAAAATGCAGGTTATAGAGATTTATCATCGATTCCATGACTAAGGATGTAGTTTTAAGCCTAGCTTCTACTCCATCAGTGGCATTCCGGTCCTTGGGACCACGGCTACAACTTACAAGATAGCTGCCTGCGCCTAGTAGTCGATACAAACCGTGTGTGTTTTTCCGCAAGTGATAGTCTACAGTGCACAGCTGAATTCACGTAAACAAGGTAGTCGGTCACGCGAGAACTGTAACTGGTTACCAGACGTTAGTGTATGCTCTGGTATTGCGCCAGACTACACAGATTTTTAGGCCCTTTCCGTACGAAATTTACCGTGAAATGGACTGCGTTTACATTTTTTCTCATTAAAGTGCAATAGTTGACAATATGAACAACCTGTAAGTCACGTGTTGTATTTATTTCTGTTAGGAAATGCAAACAGAAAGAAGGCGTATGAGGTGTGCCACGAGAGAAGCCCTTTTGGGCACTTGGCCCATGGTCTATTGTAACATATCATACATATAAAGGCACACATCCAAGTTAAACAGGCAATATGCGTAAAAAAGATTAGTTGAGGGCAACTAGATAAGCACAAAACAGCCGGGATGTGATCAGAATGAGACAAAGCTTGATATATGAGAAGAGCACACAGGTATGAGAACCTGAAAATGATCACTTGCACCCCTCCCTTTCAGAAGCAAAGACAGGACAAAACTAGAAGGCCTATATTATGCAGGTCAGGTAAGTCAAAAGTAAATTTAATTACTGTTCGGAAGGAAGTCATCCCGCACATAGTATAGGAGAGAACAACTCAAGCAACCAAACAAACCAACATGGGAACAGGAAGCGAGGACAAACAAACAGAAACATTACACACACCTGCATACTCCAATTTAAGTGGTAGAAATTAGATAGAATTTAAACATTTGTCCATGGGTTAAGATTTCAGAGAAATGGCAGTAATGGACATGTAATGGCAGCATCCTGAATGTGTGGCAGCCCAACCTCGGAGCTATTACACTTGATTTTGACATCTTGCTTGACATCATAGCAGCTCAGTTCTGGTGCTTCCGTCATGAGCTTCTTGATCTTGTCCAGAGCTGTGTCATGATGTGGGAGCCAGTCAAATGTGACGTCTTTGTCAGTGAGACGTCTGAGTGGCTCGCATACTGTGCTCAGTTCGGGCAGGAATTTGGCCAGGTATGTCACCATTCAGATGAGTCGCCACACTCCCTGGACGTCTGTGGGGCGAGGCATGTCAAGTATGGTTCTCACCTTTTCTGGATCAGGTGAAAGTCCATTCGCACTGCACATGTGTCCCATGTAAGTGACCAGACCAGCTTGTACCGCAGCTAGGCTGAGTTGAGCTTCAGATTCCGCTCCCTACATCTCTGGAGTTGGGCGGTGAATGCTGCGTCATGAGAAGCCTCTGCCTCTGTTTCTCAAGAGCCATATATAAGGATGTCATCTGTGATGAATGCAATGTTCTCCAGGCCTTCCAGACACTCCTGGAGCCTGCACTGGAACTCTTCCGGTGCCGATGAGATGCCGAAGGGCATCCTCAACCAGCGGTAGTGCCCGTAAGGTGTCCAGATGACTAGACGGCTCATCGAGGATGACTTGGAGGAAACCATCCTTTGCATCTACCACAGAGAAGATTTTTGCATCCTTCAGTCTTGGGGCGACTTCCTCTACTGTGGGAATAGGATAGTTGTTGCGCTTGATTGCCTAGTTCAGGCCATATGGGTCCAAGCATACCCTGATTTTGTTTGGCTTTCTGACAACTACCATATTGTGGATCATACACCACATTGCATTTTGGGTCGAAATGGGCACCCAGACTGGTCAGGATTTGCTGTGGTGACTTTCTCTGCTCTTTTGATTTTGATAGACTTCATAGCACTCCTTCCCCATAACAGTCAGGGTGGCTACTTGGACGGAAGCATCTTTTTTGTCGATTTCTGTTGCCACTGAATAGTTCTACCAGCTTGCCTTGAAGAACTGCCAGTTGGAGACCTGGTCTCCTTTCATGTCCATTTTGGCCAATGGGGGAATGAGCGAGTGCGCCATGATTCATATGTAGAGCGTGTAAAATGCACTGCAATATGTCCGTTACAGGCCTCCGTAGTTCACAGGGTGTCGAGGTCAGAGTGCGCTCGCCGTACACGTGTAAATGTACATGTGCTCGGTAGTCGGTACAGTCTATCTGGCAATACATGTAGCACTACAGCAAATGATGGTGTAAGCCCGCAAGAAATGCACAGTTTATTGGTCACTGTCACAGTCTACCTTGTGTGACAGGATAAGTCTGCACTGCCGATGGATGCTCATTTATCCGTTCTTCGGGATTTCCAGGAGTTTGGCCGGGCTTGTTTGGTAAGGATGCGGGATTCGGCTAATTTCCGACACCATGTTAGGAAGACGGTGTGAGTCCAGGAATAGCGTTTACTGTGTGTGGTTTATTAATGGATTGTGCTCAAGTGTTCCAACAGGGATACGGTAGCCGCATAATGCCACTCCATAACAAAGGATTGAAAGAACTAAAGACTTGTACAGGGTTAAAATTGCTTTAGGGGAGGAACCTCAAGCAACGCTTCTTATAAATCCTAAGAGGCAATTGGCTCTTGACACTATTGAGTCAGTGTGTGCTGCCGAGCTGAGCTTAGCATCTATCTTGAGACCCAAGTATTGGATCGTATTGGTAGTGTTGAGAGGACTGTTTCCAAGAAAGTACACTGGGAGGTTGAGTTGATGGCTTCCACTTGTAGTTACATGCATTGTCTTAGTTTTACCAGTGTTGAAAGTCATATTATTAAAATCACACCAGTTAGCAACCTATTCAAATCAGTCTGAAGGACATGCTGGTTGTCAGGACATTGAAAGGCTTGTGAAAGATATCATCAGCAAATAAGGCACAAGTAGAGTAAACTAAGTTGGATATGTCATTGCCCCAGAACACTACCTTGTGGAACACCAGAAGTAACATCCTCCCAAGGAGAGACAGCACCCTGAAGGAGGACCCGCTGCCTGCAACCAGTCAAAAATGATCGAACCCAATGCTGCAGCTTACCCTGCAGATTGAACACTGTTGCCAGTTTGCCCAGCAGGATATGGTGCAGTATTGTGTTGAGCACCTTAGACATGTCAAGGAAGACGGGATCAATTCGTGGGAGTCTATCCAAGGTGGACAACCAGGAATGCATAATGTTGGCTAGCTGGGTTACACAGCTTCTGTGTTTACAAAACCCTGTTGATTGCAGTTAAGGAGACCCAAATGTGGTTAGATGATCTGAAATGGCAGTGGATATAATCCGTTCTAGTACTTTACAATAACACAGATGTGAGAACGACAGGCTTACAGCTGATGAATAAAGATTTATCGCCCTTTTTAAAAAAACAGGTGTTACATTGGCACTTTGCCAGATGTCTGGTAATGACCCTGCATTCAGTGAGGCACCGAACAACAGACTAAGGGGATGAGAATTTTCTGGACCAATTTCATGAAGGATACTCCATGTAGGTAAAATACCATCGAGTCGGGGGGATTTATTGGACAGAAGCATGCGGAGCAAAGTAGCAATTTCACTTGCAGAAACATCAATTAGCGATAGACAAGGAATTGGAAGCGAGCAAGGACGGGGGTTATGGGGAACCGGACCAGCAGGTTTACACACAGAGGAAAAGTAATTACTGAAAGCAGAAGCGGTTGTATAAGGGTGACAAAATTTACGATTGTTGTGAATAAATGATGAATAAATGATGATGGAGGAGGAGACTGTTCACAGGTTCTAACAAATGACCAGAACCGACAGTTGTTACCATCCATTTCAAATAACACATTTACATAATGCCAATATGCTTTCCGAATAGATGTTTTGACCTCATTGCGGACGGATTTGTACGAATTCCAACCAGTTAAGAGGCCAGATCTATGAGCTATGTTGAACAGTTTATGTTTCTTTTTTGATAAGTTTCTTTACATCTGGGGTGATCCAGGGTGAAAATCAAGATCGGCGTTTGGTAACCCCAGAAATCGAGTCTTTTATTACAGCATCAAACAAGTCCAAAAAATTGTCGGCTGACTGTTTGATGTTACTGTTAATTAACTGATGCAGATGTTTTAAGTCTTCACGGTGAGTTTGTAAGAATTACCGTAGTACCACTGGATGGGGGATGTTGTGTGGATTGAAATATCTTGTCTACAAAGTGGTTAATATAACAGGATTTGGAACGCTGGAGACAGACAAGATATGATTGGTGAAAAATAAGTCAATGATGGAATCTTGATTGGACTGTTTGGGTTGGATCTTGTTTGTCTCTAAGACCCTCAGTGAAACCACGCAACGATATGTCAAAAGTGAGTGTGAACTCCATGTAGTCGTGTTTGGCTCTGAGAGATTCCATTCCTACATGTACTTGTAATGAAGTGATACACAAAAAAACCACTAAGGTCAGCGCCACTCCAGCGTCAACGCATGTTCATGAGAATGATAACCCTCTGACCTTGAGATTGTATATCACCCAGGAAATGATATGCTGTTGGCTGTTGGTTTGTCTTGCCTAACACAAGACATACATGTGTACATATCAATCTGGATCTGCAAATCCAATTTGTACAGTTCTCTGAAGAACACCTCAGTCAAGTCAGAGAAGAGAGCCCGTACTTGTTGAGCTCAAAGGAATAATCGTTTGCTGGCTGGCCAGACAGAATTGAGGATCTGCCAAAACCACTCCGCCTGTATTTGTCCTTCTGCGACAAATTGTCAGTAGAGAATGGACTCCACAAAGGAGAATGTGTCCTCATTCCTTATGGTATGCTGGGATACATGCTGTCAAAGTTGTGTAAAGAGACACCAAGGCATGGAGAAAACCAACCTGTAGGTCAGGGAATGTGTTTTGGGGCTCCATATATATGCACACATTGATTACTGAGTGAAACTGCCCAACCTGCCAACCTTTCCAGCACTCTCAGGCACTAGAATCTCTTATGTCACACAAAATACCACTAAATTTCCATCAAGCATAATGAAAATATGCTGCAAGTATTTTAGACCTGCATACTTGAAACAGGGGTGAAATTTGTCAGGATTTTTTTTGACGATTTCAGGATTTTTCAAACAATGTCCTTTAAAATCTGAAAACCTTTGAGTTAAATATTGAGGTGTTTTACTGCAAGTTGATATACGTGTATAACACAAGAAATAGGTATTTTGAGGGATGTTGTTTTAGGCAAACTTGAATGTAACTGTACCAATGGCCCTACACTGATGTGGGGCCCACAAACCTCTAACCAGTAATATCTTTCATATAAATCTCTCTGATAGATCATGGCCTACCAGACACAGTTTTGCGGGAGTTGAGTGAATACATCATAGGGGAATGGAAGAAAATCGGCACATTCTTGAACTTGGAGTACTCCATTATACTTGGAATAGATCAGAACCATTGTGGCTCAGAAGATAAAGCTTACCACATGCTAATGACATGGCGTTCACGTCTCAGTGAAGGGACCGATGCTGTTACAACACTTGCTGCAGTACTAAAGACTGTTGGGCGAGTGGACTTATCAGAACGACTCAAAGGTATTCTGTCATATTTATCATAAAAAATTGTAAAAAAGAATTAGGTAATTAAACTCTACTATCTACTTGACCTTGGAGTCAAACTTACAAGGGATTTTAGTCATGCCTTCATCTCATTGTGAAAGTTATGTTTAAAATTCATGTGAACAATATACATGTAACATATTTATTTCAATTTTTATTTGCAATGGGCTCATTTTCCAGTCGTCTTGTTTATCAAACGTTCAATATGCATGGTAAACCTGACCATTTCTTCTTTTCCAATCACATCCTTCACATATCATTTGTAATTGGTGTATTAACCTCTAGCATAACATTTATGGAGAAAACTTTAGCAGAATCATAACATCTGTTTACCTTTAACCCCTTCACGGTGGGATTATTTTGACCGCGGCTGCTGGGCTGCGGTATGCCCTGAATGGAGGGCTTTGTCCAGCAGCAGGCCCCATTGAACCAGCAGCTGCATGGTGAATAGACTGTATGTGTGGTATGCACTAATCCTCACACAATGGTGCGATAGTAGCAGTCCTTCGTAGCGAAGGGGTTAACAGGTATTTTGAATATAACTTTCCCTCAAGCAGTTCTCCCATTTTACCAGATGATAAAATCACCAACATGTTAAACACTTTTCTCAGTTTCAAGAACTTGACTCCCACACATATGTCAATCAATGTTTTCCAAATAACACACTTATCTACCTAGATTACCAAAACTTTAGAAAATAATTGCAAAAATACCTACTTTTTCAAGCTTAAAAGAACATTTCACAGTTACAAAAACTTAAACAGTTCAGAAAAAATATCCTGATGAAGTCATGATGACGTAGGCTGATATGTACATTTAACCCCAATTTTCCCTTGTAACATCGCATTCACATTGGGCTTGTAGTTCTTGAATAGTTGGCCTTCACATTTTCAGCTTTAAGGATCTGTTTGTTGACACTTGATGACGTCATGACATCACTGTTAAGTACTCACCTACATATACATGGTGCTTGGTTGAAATTCATTCAAGATCCAAGATATAACAGTGACAAAAGCCTGAAACAGAAAAAAGACTTCATTTCTTTTCTCTACATGTACATTTCCAATAATGCACCCCTACGGTGCACTTTACAAACAGCTGCACTTGGTTTGTATAAAATGTAGCAATGAATGTTTTTGCTCCTCATTATTACTTCATACTTCATGCTCATTATTACTTCATTACTTTAATGTTTTTGTAAAGTCACTCAGAGATGGGAATATCCCCCTCCCACCTTTTGACCAGCTGAATGGGCTTTTGGTTCATCTTTCTCTACTTTTTTGCAGAGAAAAAAGGCTAGGATTTTGGCGTATTTTTGAATTTCTTACCAACAAAAATGTTTTCAGTGGTACTGCCCTGTACTCACACAGCAAGGCTATTTTCAGATATGTTTGGTCAAGAATGATAACTCTTTATCCTTTTTATCTATTTATTAGTACATATGGCTCAGCCACTTCAATCCATGAATGTCCAGTTTACACAACAGCCGGAGGTAATAGATTGGCCATCACATTACACAAGAGATTCACAGCAGCAGCAATCACAGGCTGATGCAACACCTGAAGCATGTAAGTGACCCACATGTAAATGTACCAGTGTTGGCAATTAACATAAGGAGTTTATAATGTAAATGTAATATGATTTATGAGAAAGTGATGAAACACATGTGTGTAGCTTTGAAGTTTTAACATGGAAGTAGCAAAAAGCACAGATGTGTTCTGGATAACTGGCATCGTCATCTCATAATTTTTACATCTTTGTTAAAGTTGTTCTGAAAATTTATCAGCAGAAATTGCTTTGAACACATCAGTGACAACTAGTACTTAATAATGGTTAATAGACTGTACTAGGGTCCACTGATGCATTGATGTTAGTTGATTATTTGATATCACTGTAAAATCAGTAGCGCCAATATCAAATTTGTAACCATGTCGAAATATTGAAAATCTTGATTTTGGGAATGATCTTTGAAATCTCAAAAGCAAGTCAGATCATTGACAAAATAAATCTCCAGTTTGAATTAGGACACAGTGCCCACTCTGAAAAACATTGTGAGATCTTAGCAGCTTTGTTTTAAATGAATTCTCTGGGGAGCTTTCATCCAACCAGTGATTGACAGCCGACTGACTGTCATGTGTTAAAAGGTGAATTTTCCCGATGTAATAAGGCCAGTTGACTTTTGTAGAGGCTATGTCTTTTTATTCATTTAATGCCTTATGACTTTTCCAGAACAATACCATGGAATATTTTGTAATGGTAGACAGACTCTGAATGATATGCTTATCCTGTATCAATCTTCATATTTGATCTGGTAATTTTTTAATGTTGGACCAATATATGTTTTTCCATAAGGGGATACTGAGCTGCAACACACTTGCATTCTTTTAAAAGAGAGAGTAAGAGTACATGTACCTGTATGACCTGTCATGATTGTGAATTTACACGCACGGTAAGGTTTGAAAGTCATTGTGTATTACCATAGTTTTCAGAATATAAGCTTCCCGGTGTATGGGCTGCAGCATGCAAAAAACAGCAAATTAAGATTTAAAGTCGGTGTATAAGCTGCACCGGTGTATAGACCACACAGCAGTGCTGACGATCCAACCATGAAGGTGCTGCAGGTTGGAGTGAGGTGGATAAATGGAGAGATAAGAAAGGAAAAAATAGGCAAAAGGGAAACAGGGACTAAATAAAAGGATTATAAGCTGGCCTGGATAGACAAAAGTATAATCAAACACTGTGGGCCGAGGACCTGTCTATTCAAACTTAAAATGCCAACACAGAACATATATACGTATAAAACATTTGCATATTGTCAGTGCTCTGGGACCAACGTCACTCAGCCACCACACAACACCCCCACACATTCCAACACAAACCCATCCCACTTTTCTCAATACATCCAACTCGAGCCAGTCGCTGTCCTTGTGGAATGGCCCAGAGCACAAATAATATGCCTGAAATAGTGTATTTCTATATAATTGATATTAAATAATCCTTTACAAGCTGGAAGTTGAAGTGTCATTAATCAGTTTAACAATACATTTCTGAACATTCCAAGTATGAAATAAATACAAACTACAGGTCATAAAAGTGGGTAATCAGGTTTTGAGTGAAACATGTTAAAGAGTCAACTGTCGCAGAGTCCTTAATGTGAGATGGGAGTGCAGTGTGTTAAAGAAAAGAAAAGAAGTTATAGTCTCATCTGCAATTGATGTTTCATGCTTTAAAGCACATTCCACCAGGAGTGCAGCTACCTCGGCTGCAGCTCTATCAGGAATTTCCATTGTGGAAATTTTCAAAGCAGCTGATTGGTCATCTGCTGGTACATTTAGAAAAATCTACCAGAGGGATGTAGTATCCTTAAGGTTTGGAACAGCAGGGCTAGTTTTGGTTGAGTTTTGAATTGTACAATGAGTCTTGATATTAACTGGGATGAAATATAATTTCCAATTTTGTAAATGCACTTACTTATAATTGGAATTAAATGAGGAAGGACTCATACTCCCTCCCAAAGGTCTCAGGAGTTTCCTCTTTTATACCTACCCATATGCAATCACTTCAGCCAGTTAAGGGTACTCCTGTCTACAACTACAAAGAGAAAAGCCTAAAGGAGCTAAGGTAGTCTTTGAAGTATTCAGAGAGCCAAATGTGCAGTCTTCAAAAGACCATCCCAAAATAATGCACTGTTTCAATTTTTGTTTTTATTGATTTTACATACAGTTATGTTTCTTTGCTAGAATGCTTTGATCTTTTCTCCCCAGTAGGTTCCGAAAATGTTGCAGAGCAAATGGAAGGGATGGAAATCTGTCAATCGCATGGAGAGCAGGAAAAGCCACATACACCACAAGAGCAACAGACATGTTAGTGTCTTCAGTGCTTCAATTGATTTTTTTTGTGAATATGTCTTTGAGGGTGGATGCTTGAGAGGGCAATAGGGGCTATGGTCCCCCCCCAAAAAAAATATTTAACATCTTTTTAAGAACTAAAGGCAAGTCTTTGTCTATTTCATTCCATTTCCTTTCCACAAGTGTGTAAAAAGTGCCAAAATGTTGCCTTAACCTTCAAAATACCACAAAGTTCATGTGCAAAATTTAAATTGTTTTTTACCTCTCCAAACAAGTCCCCCCCTGGGAAAATTTTGGATATGGATCCACCCTTGCTTGACTTTGTGGACCTATGTACCATAATTTTATGGAATATAAGTCGCCCAGTATATAAAGAATAAACATACAAGCCGCAGCTTGCAGTCCGAAAATTACGGTACAAAACATTCAATGTTTGAAAGATGTATATGTGTATGTGTTGTGAGTATATTAATTGTTGAAATATACATGTATATCATGCAATAAACATCAAGTGAAAAAAAATGCTACATGAAGTACAGTATTGTTACAAAGTCCAGTTCTAAATGAAATGAGATTTATATGTAATATCACCAACAACGGTTTCTTCTGTCATCTTTCAGATGGAGGGATTACTATGAGCAAGAAAGAACATGTAATTGGACAGGAATCGTTACCTGAATACAGGATGACCCGCAACCCGAGGGGACTGTGTATGATTATCAACAATATCAACTTTGTTGGAAACAGATTTAGAGTCCGTACAGGCAGTGGAAAAGACACAGGTATGAGATTCTGTCAATCAGTTTGAGTAGAAATGTACTAATTAACAAATACAGTCAACTCTCTGTAATACGAGCTCAGATAGGACAAGATTCCAATTTGTGAGAGCATATTTCAGTAGTGTGTACATTCCTGTGAGGACAAAAATCTTTAATATGAGGTTGGGTGAAACAAGTTTTCTGTTAAGATGGCACCTTTTGTGGTATAGTTGAGTGCAAATGTTATCTTTCTATCCAACCCTTTATGCGCTATTGCCGACTCCAGTCACCCGGCCCTTTTTTCCCACACTGCTATCGGCGACCACAGTGCCCCCGCAAGAACAGTGCTGTATAAATGAATGAATGAAGCAAACCTTTGACCCCTGAACCCGCATCCGGGTATTTTCTGAAAAGTGAATACGTGGCAAACATTTCTCAACAGTAAAATCACATTCGTTTCTGAGAAAATTTTCTGCAATTTTCGATCGAAATTCTGTGTGTCCCAATGTTCGAGTGCTCGCTAAAACAAAAGGCATGTACAATGGAAGCTTCAGCCACATTTCGGAAGATTTTTGGAGACTCAGACTATGGAGATTCCGACTTTGAAGGCTTTTTGCAGACGATTCTTGTGATAGTGACGACTATGTCACCCAGGGCTCCGTTGACTATAGTGTGAATGATGCATTTGATGGGCCGCAACGACACCACGATGGCTCCGGTGAAGTTCGCCAACAGCCTAGAGGTAATTACAGTAATGCGGCTCAGATCGCAGCACGTAATGATGCATTTCAGAGGGCGTACCATTATGACTGGCTGATCAATTTCAGCCATCCACACGGCCAGCTGATTTTCGATGACAAAGAGCCAACAGAATATGGGATTTTCTCCCATTATTTCGATGCAGAGGTAATTGACTTCTTGTAGAAATGAACAGATATGCGGTGACCATCATTGCAAGTAAAGGCGGTATAGAAAGCTTGGGAGATTATTCGAGATTACGCAAGTGGCGAGTTGTCAGTGACACCGAAATGAGAGCATTTCTGGCTATATTACTGTTGTTCAAAATTGATCGTCGCCCCAACTGTGAGTCATACTGGACCACAGAATGGACAATGGAGGCCCCCAGAATAAGGTCCATAATGTCCAGGGATTGCTTCCAACTAATCTTGACCGTTTTCCATTGCACCGACAATGTGTTGGTGACTCAACCTGGTGACGCCAACCGTTATCAATGAGGCAAAATAAAAGAACTAATGGACATGCTTTTGACTCGATGGATGTTGAGTTATTATGCAGACCGAGAAGTGTCGGTTGATGAAACAATCATATCGTTCAAGGGCTGCACTGGAATGAAAGTGTACAAACCCAACAAACCCCACTGAATTGCTGGAATTTGGCTGAGGCGAAGACCTGATACATCTGGAATGCTGAACTTTACCAGGGAAAGAAAACTGAGGATGTTGAGGTTGGCTTGTATCACAATGTCGTAGCGACACTTTGTGAGCCAGTGTACGGGAGGGGACACCACATGTACGTGGACAGTTTGTTTTCTTCTCCTGCCCTGTTCAAAGAAGTTGAAACAAACAATGTTGGTGCATGTGGCATGCTCCGCATCAACCGCGCAGGAACACCAGAAGTAATCAAGAAATCTAAACTGAAGAAGGATTACCCACTCCTGGCTGTTCATAATGGAAACTTACTGTTCCTTGCATGGCATGACAAGAGGCAAGTCAATTTGATGATGTCTGTCCACAACGCCAACACATTCAGGAAGCAGGTGCGAGACCCACGAGAAATTGACAAACCAGTGGCCATAGAATGTTACACCAAGTATGTGGGTGGAGTGGACAGAGCTGATCAGGGCATGTGGTATCATTTGAACATTCACAAGACCCTAAAATGGTGGTTGAGGTCAGCTATATCAACAGCTGGATTGTGTGGAAATCTCTCCATCCAGGCACTCGGCATTCTCCAGAGAAGTTGCAGATTAGTGTTTCTAAGTAAATGTCAAAAAAAATCAGGAGTGATTGAGCAGACATTTTGAAGAAAATTTTATTAGTTTCATTTTAATGGCTTCATATTTCATACGCTTTTTAATTTTAATAAAAAATATACCCACCAATGGATAGGTAATTTCATACTGAACAAAAAGTTTGCATTCTCCCATAGAATGTATCCTTCACCAAGAAAAACATCCATGAAACATCATTGAGCAATTGCTTGGGTACTTAAAAAGAAACCCAGCGCCACTGGAATATGTGTGGATAAGGATGGTAGCGTGTTAAGGGTTAACACAAGCAACGTGTCAATAAACCAACCCATTTAGTAAAGGTGCTGTTGCAAGTGATTATCTTTATAACAAAGAAGAAATTGACATGCACAGCAACTTGGTTACTGCATCAAAAGTCACACACAAAAGCACTCTACACCAAGCAAAAATGACCCATGAATGGACAACATTTTAAACAACCAATGACAAAGGGAACACCTGTTTCATCAAAATGATGTGCATGAGTGGTTTCTGTATTGGGATGCCATCCTTAGTGACAATGCATAAACATTATTGAAAAGTAATGATTGTGACTTCTTTATTTCATCCTGTGACATTGATTTCTGCATAAAACTTAAGGATCATTCTGTTACATTCTGTGACTTTGATGCAGTAACCAAGTTGCTCTGCATGTCAATTTCTTCTTTGTTATAAAGATAATCACTTGTTTTGGGGCGTGTGATTAGTAAGGGGTATTACCTGTGTACAAAAATTGTTTATTTCTTGAGTAAATTTTTATGTGTGGCCTTTGACAGAAGTGGCAAATTTCTTTTGCTGTCCAGTGTAATTTTCTATATGTAGGTACATGGGATATTCGTATTCATGTAGAGTAAACTCCATCTACTGAAGTATACAAAATATAGTGCAATTTTTTATGAGGCATCCTGTCGCGACGCACTTCTTTTCACATTGCAGTAGTCTTAGTTTCAAGATGTTCTTCCTGGTGTTTGGTGGGTGACAGTAGTTTGTGTCTATTGTGGTTGTGATAGGATCCTCTTGCAGTGACAGTTAATCAAGCACATCTACAACAGCGTTTTTAAGTGGCTGTGAAAGCTTATCCACACATCAGTCCTAATCAGTTTGGCACTTTATGCCGGGGCATTTTTCAATGTTGATGATGCTGGGCCGACATGACTATCATTTTTTCAGTTTTCAAAATCCTTCAAAAATTCATCATTTCATTTAACGGTCGTTTATAGCCGCACCAAGTAATGTTTAGGCACTACTCTAAGTTGACAGGTGGCCTTCATTGATGCCCGAGTATTTCAGCCAGGCCAGCAGCCTTGTAAACATAGCCCAGATTGTGCGGTGTTGTATAACTGTCTTTTGTTCATGAACCTGGCTTAGTGCACTGCTGACCTTTTTTCAATAGCAGCCAGATTAGCGTGCAGCAGTGCTGTGTGGCTCATCGCTGAGGTGGTGGAGCGCTTTTGTCCCGGTGGTAATCCACTCACTCTAAATGCCCCAAACTCTGGTATACAGTTTCAAAACAAGGCTGGATTATCACCACTTTTGAGAGTGAAAAATGTCGGTAATGCCCAGCAGCCTGGTCTTTTGTTCGGAGTATGGTCTTTTGTTACAGGGCCCTGTTTCCTTTGTCCGAGTTTGGAGACCCCGGCCATGCATATAAACCATATGTCTCTGATCCCGGAGTCCCGGCAGGAAGTGGTTAAAGTGATACGAATTATGCATATCCTACCATTCTTACTACAGTTTGTTGCTGCTTCTGGTCAAACAGAATTATCCAAACCTTCCTGTGTGGCTCGAGTCGCAGATCACGGAATAACTTTGGACTGTGGCTTGAAATCATACATAGCACAACTTGTCTTGTACTTGGACAGAAAGACTTGTGACTTGTTTGTGCTTGGACCAAATGACTTGTGACGTGACCTAGACTTGCACAAATGGACTTGTGACTTGACTTGGACTTGCAAAAGTTGACTTGTTACCACCTCTGGCTTTCGATTAGATCAGTCACGATGTATTAAAAAAAACCTTGTCAAGTTTGACATTTAAACAAACCTGACTGAAAGAAGTTTCTTACAGAGACATTAATTCTGTTGACTTTACTACATGTACATGTATGTTCCAAAAGGGTATGTTATCATCCGATTTATATTGTGGCAATTTATCTTTGTGTGGTTCTGGTGAGCTTGATTGTTTTGCCACTTCGACATGGGGTGTTTTGAGTTCTGTTCATAGTCATGCACCTATTACAAAAAATATCCCTGCACTTGTCCGTATGTTACATAGTCAAACGGTGAGATCAGATCAGCTAAAGGAAATCCAAACATGAATGGAGAATTACTAGGTTTTATCTTGATCATGAGCTTAGTAGTAAGAATTGTCATGATCTGTGGGGAGCTTACCACCGCCAAGGTCAAGTCTTACAAGCGCCACTCCATGTAATACTCCAGGCACATCAACAAACTGACCTTTATGAAACAACGCAGAGATTCCAACATCATCCCTCCAGGCCTTCGACTCCATGATCCCATTTGGAGCCACAAGTCCTGTTCCATTCTACACAAAGCCAGCCTCACCCTCTTCCGCCACTGCATCAGTACCATTAGATTCACCCTTGCATCATTGGACAAGCAGATTTCCACGACCTAGAAGTAGCCTCGTTCTCCAATATCCATGCCTTCAAGGAATCACACCACTGCAAAGTCAACTCCAAGAGCAAGACCTGTACCTGTTCCAACCTTACGTTGATACTGGCAATGGAATCATCTATATCCCCACACCCACACAGCGCTTCCTTCAATCACCCAGGATCAAGACTTCATCAACCGGGCCCTTGTCCATAGGGCTTACAACATCTGTGACAAGGAACACCTCACCCACGTTCTACATCCATCACCTGCATCTGAACGGATTCAAGTCAAGCCAGATTAAGACGCAAGACCTAAGTTCCATCCCTGACTGAAGGGTCACCTATACCCAAGCCTGAGGGCCTCAAGCATGGAATTTGAGGGTACCATACAGCCCCTTGAAGATGCAGAATCTGCTAACTTTGCACAAGGACTGGCTGAACCCATGGCACAGGCCAGGTGTATACAAGATCCCCTGTCAGTTTGGAAAAGTGTACATCGGCAAGACTGGTAAGGACCTCCCGACCAGATTCAATGAGCTCAAAGCCCATGGCAGGAAAGGAGAATTTAAGAAATCATCCATCAAGACGACCACCAGATCAATTGGAGCCAAGCTGAACTCATTACCAGCATTAAACCTTGATACCTTCACTGCATCGGGGAGGCCACTGAAATCATCAAACACAGCATAGTCCCCCAAGACATCTGTTTCAGTATTAGTGATGTCTGGCACCCCATCCTCGCATCCCAGTCCAATGGGTCCCCTATACCCCAGGGCATGTTCCTAGCCTATGAGTCCTCTGTACTCTTGGTACCCGTCTCCCTTGCTCCCCCTCCTTTGGATTGACACGGTTCTCTGATCATCTGGAGTCCCTTGTTCTGCTTGAGCACCTTTCCGTTCAATCGTGAGGTGGATCCCAATTTACCATCCTCTCTACACCTCACTGCCTCCTGACATCATGAGCTGCTTTGCCTCTGGATGATCAAATGAGAGTGGTGTTAAGTGCTTCTCATCACCCCCTTCTGGCCACACCAGCCCTGGTTCCCTTGACTAACCACACTGCTCGTCCAACCGCCGATTGTCCTCCCCTCCAGACCAGATCTGTTTCACCAACCAAAGTCTGGTGTTCTCTATCTGTGGTACTGCTCCTCAATATAACATTGATTTTTTATCTCCGTATAATCCACCAAGGCACCAAAGATCATCTGATGCTTTCCTGCTTATCATCCCACATACTCAAAACTCATGGGGTGATCGCTGTTTTGCTAATGCCGGCCCTTTTCTCCTCAAGCGTCACTTGTGACGGACTTGGCACATTATCAATTCTGATTATTATTATGATACTTATTATAAGTATTATTGTTATTATCCTCCTCCTCCTCACCCGTCATCCCTACATCTGACCTGCTGGCCATTGTCAAACAATCCTTCCAGTCAGCAGGACTTTCTAATGAAGATGCCTAGATGGCTTCAAACAGTTGACGCCAGTTAACATGCAACATCTACAACTCTAGACTACGACATTTTACTTAATGGTGTACAGAGTAAAATCATGCTCCGATCAAAGTTTCTGTGACTGTAGCCTGGAAAAATGACACACCTAAGAAAACTTTAGACACTGGGGGAAACTCGCTTGCAAAATACAAAAAAAATCTTTCGCTGCGGATTATTACAAAAAGATAAACAATCCGGGATTGGGTAAAGACAGGCGCGAGATCTTTGTAAAAAAAATAACACAGAGAAAATTTCTTCAATTCCGGAACAACCAATCAAAAGAAGATTTATTCAAAAAAAAGGCAAGAGATTAACAAGAAATAAAAAAATAACTCCAAAGAGAAAGCGTCAGATACAGTGATTAATCTTCCTAAAAAGAATCCTCGACGGTTAGACCAACGGACCAAAATAATGACCAACCTTCACATGACCATAAACCAACTCAAAAGACCTATAGACCCAGACCAAAAATCAAAAGAAAAGGACCAAACCAAGGAAAATTTAAACCATGACCAGAAACCAAAACCAACGGAACTAACCAAAAGCAAACCAACTTTCAAACTATAACTCAAAGCCAAGTCAAACCACAACTATAAGCCAACAATATTCAAACTGTAACCTTAAAGCCAACACAGTATCAAGAAAAGTACAAATCGATTACACAAACAGCTTTAACAACCTGCAAAGAAAGAAAAAAATGGATACTTATAAATGAAATGTTACGCAACAACAACAAAACATCTTCATATAATAACCTAGCAATGCACAGCCATGCTACCTGTACTTAAGGTAAAACTTAATCCGTCATAAACTTCTAGCATGGGAGGAAGGAGGGTAGGTAATGCTACTGACACTCAGCTCATGAATAATTAAGAAGTAATAAACAAAAGACTCTGGCCTCTTCTTGGAAGGCAGGACACTCTAATCCTATGTGTAATCCCTACTTCCCTAGTCATAAACTAAGAGCTGCTGCCTCAACCATGTGGCAAGGAATAGAGAACAAAGAAACTGGCCTTACACAAGATAAAAATCACATGGTCGAAATATGAACAAGTGTATTCCATGCCTAAAATTTTTAACTAAAATACAAAAAAAATAAGGAAAAGATAAAGAAAAAATGTGTCCAAGCATCTCAAGTATTAAACAGCACAAAGTTCTTAGACAAGAGATTCCAACTTCTCGATCCTACATACTCCAATCATCTGACTTCCGAAACTAAAAAAAACTTAGTCTACTAAACAAAACAACCTTATATAAAGAACAACTTCATGGCACTTCCAGCAAAAAGATAAAAAGAAAAAAAAAGAAAACCACAAGCAATACATGTAATAGGAACACTTCCAATAACCATGAACTCCAAAAGTTACAAGTGCCTGGGATAATCAACAACTGAAAAAGGAGTGGAAACTTTTCACGGATACTAAAAAAACAATACACTCTGTTTCAAAAGATAAGCTTCAGCAAAAACATGAAAAGTTACATGACGCCCTCAGATTAAAGTAAAAAAACACTTGCAAAACTACAGATTATTTCTGCATCTCTAGGGAAAAATCAGCAAGTATCTTCAGACCTCCAAAAATGGATCAAAAGGAGAGCCTAAAAAAAATATATCTCTGTCAAAGGAAAACTGCTGACTTGATTATAGAGCTAAACCTTAATATGTCAAAACAAAGTAAAGCGGCACGTGATCATGTTCACAAAAAAGGAAAAGGGGAGAAACTTACCAAGTCCACTGCAGGTCGATTCTTAAATACAGCAAGGGCAGATTTGGATGCCAGGTTACATGAGTGTTTACTCTCTGCCAGCTGACCTGCTACTGAAGCTTTAGCTATGCTACATGGACTTAAGTATGAAATAAACACCAGGGGGGCACACACTGCAACTCCAACTGGGTAAACTAAGGGGTGCCACCCCTATCTTAATACAGGCTGCAAGTACTAATAAAAAAAATCACCCAAGTTAAAGTTGTCTCCACTACACTCTCCCCCTATTAAATACATTGCTGTCCTCAGCAATGGTGTAAAGAAAAAAAATCATATCATGCAAACGGCAAGACTGTTTATTTTGTTGGAGACATCTGTTCCACTACTAGGGGAAGTTATTAGTCCCTATATCTTGCTGGTAGCCTGATGGTTCGTCTCGGCCATTGGGGCTGTTCTTGTGTCTTGACCCTCTCGTCGGCACTGCTGTCGTCACCGTCACTAGAGGAAAGGGAAGAATTAGGCTCGGTGTTCACTGCCGACTGGTCATTTACCCTTGGTCGCCGCACGCCTGGTGGGGAAGGGACAAGATATCTTGCTGGCATCCTGATGATTCGACGCGGCCATGGAGGCTGCTCTTGCATCTCGTCTCTCCCATCTGCACTGCAGTCGTCATCCTCACTAGTGGAAGAGGGAGAGTTAGGCACAGTGTCTACTGCAGACTGGTCACTGCTACTCGATTGCCGCACACCTGGCGGAGAAGGGATGAGGCCCTGCACCTCGTCATCAGAAGGGTCGACGCTGTCCTCAGTTTCCGACAGATCAAATGGGCAGACTGACAACATGTTTCTGTGGACTGTCCTGGTTCGCGTACCGACCAAGTCTCGCACCATGTACACTGGCAGGTTAGGCAGTTTCCTGACGACTATGTGTGGTTCAGCTTTCCATTTGTCCTTCAGCTTAGACTTTCCTCTCGGGGTTCTGTTAGCGACGAGTACTCTATCACCAGCCTTCAATGGCTGCTCACGCACCTTTTGGTCATAAGTGGCCTTCTGCTTTGCGCGAGCTCTCTCTGTCATCTGATTCACAGTGTTGTACGCCTCACGCAGGTTTTCTTCCAGCTGCTTGACGTAAGAGTGGTGGTCGGCACCATTTGGAGTGGACTAATCTGGGGGAGGTATTAAGACATCTATGGGTAGCTTGGGGTGACGTAGAAACATGAGGTAATACGGCGAAAAGCCCGTGGACTCGTGCCGGGTGTTGTTGTAGGCATGTGTGAGGGTTTGTACATGCATTGCCCAGTCCAACTTCTGTGACGACTCCAGGGTTCCAAGCATGGACAACAAGGTACGGTTAAAACGCTCGGTCATCCCATTCCCCTGGGGGTGGTATGGAGTGGTCCTGCTCTTGGATGTCCCCAAGAGGCGACAGAGCTCCCGCACCACTGCCGACTCAAAGCACCATCCTTGGTCTGAATGAAGTCGTTCGGGTATGCCGTAGTGGACGATGTATTTCTGCCACAGGACTTTGGCCACAGTCGTTGCACGCTGGTCCCTGGTGGGAAAGGCTTGGGCATAGCGAGTGAAATGATCGGTGATGACGAGGATATTCTCTATCCCTCCCTTCGATGGCTCAAGACTCAAGAAGTCGATACAAACTAGCTGCATGGGACGGGTTGTCTGGATCGGATGAAGTTCGGCCCGTCTTGTCTCCGGCATCTTCCGTAATGCGCATCTTTTGCATTTCTTGATGTACCACTTCACCTTCGAATACAACCCTGGCCAGTAGTATCGATCGCTTACAAGGGGTAGAACCTTTTCCAGCCCGAGGTGACCCATATCGTCGTGCAGATGACGCAGTACCACCCGTCGCATTTTACTAGGGAGAACCTGCCGCTGGCACACCTGCCCATCCTCACGAACCTTCTGGTACCACAGCATGCCGTCTGCAACAATCAACCTGTCCCAGGCCCTCACTAATTGCCGAACTTCCTTGGACTCCTTGGACAGTTGTCGCTTGCTGGGCTTCGCCACACTTCGTTGCTTGAGGACAACAACCCGACTGATAACCTCATCATCTTGTTGAGCCTCGAGAAGACTGACGCCTTGTAGACAACTGGTTCCACATCCACAATCCACGCTCTGGTCCTTTCCTTTACAGGACTCTGTCTGGGAGGCTGTCGACACGGTCATCACTGGGGTTTGGACGGAGACCACATTACTACTGACCTTGATAGCGCCTGTCCCTTTGGTGCTCCCCTCATCTTTCTTCCGGTCGGTACCATCCAGTATCTGTGTAACTTCAGCGCTGAGAATGCGAGACAAGGAATCTGCATTGGCATTCTTTTTGCCTGGGCGATAGATGATGTCCAAATCAAATACCGCCAAGTCACTCACCCACCTCTGGCTAGATGCGTCCAACTTCGCCTTGTCAAGAACATATGTCAAAGGGTTGTTGTCCGTAACTGCGGTCACACGGTTCCCGTACAGGTAGTCTCTGAACTTGGAAGTTACGGCCCAGTGCAAAGCTTTAAATTCGAGCTTGTGAATTGGGTATTTCTGCTCGGCTGGGGAGAGCGTTCTACTGGCATACCCGATTACCCGCTCGTGGTCTCCCTGCTTCTGCGCCAGCACTGCACCTAGTCCTTCTCGGGAGGCGTCCGTTTGAATTACGAAGGGCTGCTTGTAGTCAGCGTAGGCCAGTATCGGTGCTGATGTTAGCTTCTCGACGAGGGCCTCAAAAGACGCTTGGCATTCTGGTGACCATTCAAAAGGGGGGTCCTTACTTCCTCGCTTTCCTCCAGTTAGTGCGAACAACGGAGCGGCTACCTTAGAGTAATTTCGGACGAACCTCCGGTAGTAACCGGTGAGCCCCAGAAAACCCCAAACATCACGCTTGGACTTGGGTACCGGCCAATTCTTCACCGCTGAAATCTTCTCGGGATCAGTAGAGATGCCGTCTGCTGACACAACATGGCCGAGATATTTCACGCTGCTTCGGAGCAGGTGGCACTTAGACGGCTTCAATTTTAGACCGTGTTCTCTCAACCGTGAAAATACCTTGGAGAGGTGGGCTACGTGTTCCTCTACGGTGGCAATAAAGACAATGATGTCATCCAGGTAAAGGAGAACACTGTCAAAATTCATGTCGCCGAAAACAGTAGCCATCAACCTCTGGAAAGTAGCAGGGGCGTTGGTCAGGCCAAATGGCATTCGGTTGAACTCGTACAGTCCCATCGGTGAAATGAACGCTGTCTTCGGTTGGTCCCTACTGGCGACTTTGACTTGGTGGTACCCTGAAGTGAGGTCTAGACAGGAGAAATATTTTGCATGGCACAGGGCGTCTAGCGCTTCATCGATTCTGGGAAGTGGGTAGGCATCCCTCACTGTTCTGGCATTAAGTGCCCGGTAGTCTACGCACAGTCGAATGCTCCCGTCCTTCTTCCTGACAATTACAATGGGGGATGCAAATGGGCTGGTGCTTGGTTGTATCACTCCGGCTGTCTTGAGGTCTTCGATGTAGTTTCGTACTTCTTGGAACTGGGAGGGTGGGATACGCCGGTAGGGAAGTCTGAAAGGAGTTGGATCAATTAAGGGAATTTCATGTTCGATGGTCTGTGTGAACCCGAGGTCTTGGGAGTTCTTTGAGAAGATGTCAGCATTTTCTTCGAGTAGCCGAGTCATCCTGTGCCTATCCTCAGCTGAAAGAGAGCTCAGGTCAACATCAACACCAACACCGGAGGCTTCTGGGGAGTTTTCACGGTTGACGACTCAAAACAGCTAGCCATCGGTCCACTCTGTGTACCTGGATTTGGCGACTCTGTGTCGGACCCATATTCTGCCGACATGATTTGGCCCATCACCAAGTCAGCTAACCTGGTATTTCGTCTAACTACAACATCCTTGGCGGTCAGATTACACACCCGTACCGGAACTCTTCCATTGCGGACTTCAACGTAAGTTTTGCCGACTGCCAAGGATTGTCTGAATGGTGCATTATCAGTGTCCTCTACAAGCGCCTCAAATGACCTTAATCGTGTGTGCCTTGGTGCCTCGGTGGGGATGTCGACTTCTGTTCCAGCCTTCACCACAAACGGTTTCCGACCTCTGTACTTGAGACTGCCGAACTTGCCATTCTTCTTCGCCAGGTCAACCCTGTCTGACTTAACACACTGTATGGCTGAATACCACGTTTCTGACATCTGTTGCACCTTAGCAAGAAAACCTCTCCCATACCTGGTGTGGAGAGCGTCACGGCTTGCCCTTAGAACATTGGTTCCTATCAGCCCAGGAATCTTCTCGCGAAACTCTGTAACTGGGACGATGAACATTGGTACACATGGTACAGCGCGTCCCAAGACTTCAACATTCACCAAGATGACTCCACTATGGGGCACGGGCTGCCCTCTTGCTCCCTGGATAGTGACGCTAGTTTGCTGGGGCACTTGTGTTCGTAGTTGTGGATGGTTGGCCACGTAGGCATCGGTTATGGTGCTCACCTGAGACCCAGTGTCCAGCAGAACGAAGCACTTCTTCCCGGACATTAGGATCTCCACGTCACTCACTGGCCCAATTAGGTCACCATTCTCTTGGTCATCTCTTGGTGGTGTTGGTTCCTTTGAGGGCATCTCTGGGATAGAAAGAGGCGGGCTTGTAGACAATGTAGAAAAACCCACTGATCGCCCTGCATCAGGGGGTTTCCCTAGTTTAACGGTGCTGAGGTAGGCATCTGTCGCTTTGGCTGGGGGCATCTACGGGCAAATTGGCCTAGGTTACCGCAGTTGAAACAGACCCTTGGTTTGTCATCATATCTCTGGGCAGGATGGACGGTCACGCCTGACTGATTGGGTCTCCCTGGTGACATCACATGGGCGTTTCTTTCCAACCGCTCGACACGTTGGCCTAAGTGCATCTGATTTTCCAGGACCTGGTTCAGTGTGATGGCCTGCTTTTCCATGAGCTTGGTGATATCGGCAAAGTTGTACACTGGCATTTCGGTTCTCCTGTGTGTTGTCTGGCCTTTCAGCCATGGACGGTGTGGAGCTCCTTGGGGTGTCTGGCTTAGTAGGTACGTGCGCCATCAGCTGATAGTGCTGTCTCATCCGTTCTTCCTGTTGGTGCTTTTCCTCGGCCACCACTCTCAACTCAGCACGGAGTTCTTTAAAGCTCATGTCGCGAGGACGCATTGGTGCAAGTCGCTGTCTGCATCGGTCATCCTGTAAACCCATCATGAACTGTGTAGTTAGGATGCTGTCTCGGTTGTCGCCAAATAGATTGTGGTACCCTTGCTGTTTTCCCCTCTCCTCAATATGCCTCAACAGTGCCTCCAGTGCGATAGCGTACTCGCTTGCCGATTCGCCTGATTTCTGGACTCTGGCATAGAATCGCGTCATCGGTGAAGAAGCTGGGTTGTCCTCACCGAACTCCTCCAACAGTTCGGTAAATGCTGCCTCTGCTGTCACTCCTGAGGGGTTGCGACTCTCGAGATTCAACACCACATCCCGCGCCCTCCCTCCTGTGTTTCGCACCACTTCATGGAATTGGACCCGTTCTGAAGTACTGCCCTTCGCCTCTAGTAGGTAGCGCATGTCTCGTATCCAGTCTTCTACCCGCATGCTCTTCTCCCGGCTGGTGAATGTCGGTACTCCTTTCATTTGGTGGGTTGTGATCGTCCTTGGGGAGTTACTCTTCACTGGGTTAGTGTCTCTGGAGATGGGATCGAACCCGATGAGTTGTTGTGGCGTAAGCTGGTGATGTGGGGGTTGCACTGCTGGGCCCGGTGTAGATGACACCGCTGAGTAAGGTGTCTCCATGGGAGGTGTGGGTGGCATCATGAAAGTTAGATTCGGTGGACTCGGCGTCTCTGCCATTGTGCAATTTCAAAGTACCCTCTAAATACTGTGTTGGCTTGACCAGACTTAACCATGGACCAAAAAAAAAAAAACAAGACAAGATCTAGCTAAGTTCCTAAAGAAACAGTGTCCCAACCTGGATTCTCCACCAAAAGAGAGAAAAAAATGGATACTTATAAATGAAATGTTACGCAACAACAAAAAAACATCTTCATATAATAACCTAGCAATGCACAGCCATGCTACCTGTACTTAAGATAAAACTTAATCCGTCATAAACTTCTAGCATGGGAGGAAGGAGGGTAGGTAATGCTACTGACACTCAGCTCATGAATAATTAAGAAGTAATAAACAAAAGACTCTGGCCTCTTCTTGGAAGGCAGGACACTCTAATCCTATGTGTAATCCCTACTTCCCTAGTCATAAACTAAGAGCTGCTGCCTCAACCATGTGGCAAGGAATAGAGAACAAAGAAACTGGCCTTACACAAGATAAAAATCACATGGTCGAAATATGAACAAGTGTATTCCATGCCTAAAATTTCTAACTAAAATACAAAAAAAAATAAGGAAAAGATAAAGAAAAAATGTGTCCAAGCATCTCAAGTATTAAACAGCACAAAGTTCTTAGACAAGAGATTCCAACTTCTCGATCCTACATACTCCAATCATCTGACTTCCGAAACTAAAAAAAACTTAGTCTACTAAACAAAACAACCTTATATAAAGAACAACTTCATGGCACTTCCAGCAAAAAGATAAAAAGAAAAAAAAAGAAAACCACAAGCAATACATGTAATAGGAACACTTCCAATAACCATGAACTCCAAAAGTTACAAGTGCCTGGGATAATCAACAACTGAAAAAGGAGTGGAAACTTTTCACGGATACTAAAAAAACAATACACTCTGTTTCAAAAGATAAGCTTCAGCAAAAACATGAAAAGTTACATGACGCCCTCAGATTAAAGTAAAAAAACACTTGCAAAACTACAGATTATTTCTGCATCTCTAGGGAAAAATCAGCAAGTATCTTCAGACCTCCAAAAATGGATCAAAAGGAGAGCCTAAAAAAATATATCTCTGTCAAAGGAAAACTGCTGACTTGATTATAGAGCTAAACCTTAATATGTCAAAACAAAGTAAAGCGGCACGTGATCATGTTCACAAAAAAGGAAAAGGGGAGAAACTTACCAAGTCCACTGCAGGTCGATTCTTAAATACAGCAAGGGCAGATTTGGATGCCAGGTTACATGAGTGTTTACTCTCTGCCAGCTGACCTGCTACTGAAGCTTTAGCTATGCTACATGGACTTAAGTATGAAATAAACACCAGGGGGGGCACACACTGCAACTCCAACTGGGTAAACTAAGGGGTGCCACCCCTATCTTAATACAGGCTGCAAGTACTAATAAAAAAAATCACCCAAGTTAAAGTTGTCTCCACTACATGACAGTAGTAGCCGACTTCTTCATGTATCTGTGTCTCCATGTATCAGTCAGGTTTACAGGTCTCAACCATTTGCAACTACTGTTCAGCCACCGTAGCTATAAGTGACGGCTTCCCTGATGGTTTGACCGTGTCTGACAACGATGCCGTTAGACACCTCCTCCAGGGAATGTTCCATGAGCATCCCCCTACCAAGAGACTAATTCCCCCCTGGGACTTCGCAGTCATTCTTCAGTTGATAACCAGTTCCCCCTTCAATCCACTCAGCAAAGCATTGCTACTCATCTGAACGGTAAAGCTGGCTTTCCTGTTGGCAGTTACTACATGTAACTCACGACAAGGCAACGAACTCAAAGCCTTATCCATCGCTGACAGCCACATCCGATCGGAACTCCACAGCATCTGCCTCATCCCAGCGCCGGGCTTCCTCACCAAGAACGGCTCAACCTCCTTTCACCCTCCTGACATATTTGTGCTAGACAGTACCAAATGCACTGGGACCCCAGATGACAAACCTTGGTGCCCGGTGCAAACTTTTCAGTGGTACATGTCCGAACCATTCAGACAATCAAACGTAATGCCTCATCAGGGCTCATGACATCTGGGTTGTATCAACCTCTTGGGCCTACTTCTGGCGTCCGCCAGTTCAGGAGATTTGCAAAGTAGCATGTTGGAAGACCCCTTCCGCATTCACCACATGCTGCCTCACTGATGTCTTGCAAAGGGACTCCTCACATGGCAGAGCTGTCTTAACATTGGCCAAGACATTGCAGAGGGACTCTTCATCAGGGCAGACCACCTCTGACACTACCTATTGTGCTCTATGTTCTAGTGAGTCCACCAATAGTCGCTGTGACTTTATGTCCTCCATTAACATACACTACACCTCCAGGGGATCAGTGCTACTCTGCATATTAAGTGACTGTTTGGGGTAGGATGAAAGCAGAAGACTCCTCCCCCACATTCAGTGGGGATGAGGTCTGCTATTGACTACCTACCCCAAACAGATGACTCCCTCGCATCCTCCCCACTTCTGGCTGTGACGGTTCCAATACCAAAAAAGGATGAAGGTCGAGAGGGCGTACTACGGTTGGTCAAGTTTGTAGCGAATAGAATCAGATGCAAAGGAAATTTGCATATTTCACAACTGTTTGGGGTAGGTATTCAATAGCAGACCTCACCCACAAAGAATATGGAGGAGGAGTCTCTATTGATGATGGAGTGTCGAGTGGACAGTCTTCAGGGTACGGATGATAGATAATTGATAAGAATGTGTTGAAACAGCCATGTCAATAACTGTCCTGGAGGAGGACTTTAAGAAAAAGACCAATTTGTCAATGGTCTGGATTAACTACAAAAAGCTGTACGATATACAATGTACTGTCTCATTCATGGATTATACATAGTGTTTGGATTTAGTGGAACTGCTGAGGGGTTGAAGTGATTGCTGGACAACAGTATAAAGGCTTATGGATGATGTTGACAGCTAAGAATGAAAGTCTGGGTGAGGTTAATATCAGAAGGGGGATTTTTAAAGGGACTCTCTCAACAGCAGCACGGAACGATTGTCAAAGGGGGGGCAGTTTTGAGTCCATCAGGCTTGGGCCATTAATATGTGAGTCCACCCCATTTTAGGACCTTTAAAAGTGGGGGGCATGCCCCCAGTCAAAAAAAGTGGGGGGCCACTAATCCTCCCCCCCCCCCACGTCTGCTGCCAGAAGACTGGTTTTTGTTCTGGCACTGATGCTACTGTGTAGCTTTACAAAAGGTCAGTGTCGGATATGAGATGAAAAAGGATGGCTGCAGAATAAGTCATCTGCTCTTTATTGATAACTGGAGTTGCAGGGATTGTTGATTGGACCAAGGTGGAGTTGGAGTCTGTAGGCTGGAAGATGAGGAAACTATTGACAGTGCATGGTATGCTGCATCCAGGGGCTAATGTCAGCAGGCTGTACTTGCCAAGGACTGAAAGAGAACTTGTATTGAAGAGCATGAGGGACTGTGTAAACATGGAACAGAGAGAGGTCTCTGTTTGTTTCTTGGGCACAGGATAGATGGCTGGGGATGGCTAAGAAATATACCTTGGGAAACAAAGTGTACAGCAGTGCATATACAGTAAAATCTTGATAAGTTGAAGCTTAGGAGAATGGACGAAAAGTTCAAGTTATCCGACGTTCAAGTTATTGAAAGTTACATGCTTCAGTGCACATGCAACCTTACTTGCTTACGGCAGTTGGCCTGCAAGCTGAGTTGAACACAAAGTGGATTTTAGGCTATCCCTACTGTTTTCCTCAAACGTCATCATTAAACGTGGTTTTTATGTGGTACATTAACAAATAATAAACCAATGAAGTTATGTACCGGTACCTATGTCTACGTCTTGAGAATTCATTCATTTGCTTTGCTTGATTGGGCTGTTACCGCATAACGCAGCGCAGGCCAGTCAGTCAGGGTTTCCCTGCTGGGTCATGTGATACATGTATTTGCTTGAGGGCGCATCATTTGTGCCCGATTTATTTTACGGTTGCGGTTGATGCCCACCAGTGCTTGTCAATGTGACAATGGCAGCCTGTGTGAACATGCTCGGCTCATCGAAGCAAAGCTGTGCGTGTGACAGTAATGACTCATAATGAAGGCAAGCGTTCTTTTATCACTCTTTATTCATCATTCTTCAGTGTTTTTTTTTTTAATTTGCCTGCCAAAACTTTGAGATAAGCAGCTTTAGTGGTATTGGCGTTTCAAGTTAGGGATAGTTTATTGTACATAAAGGCCTATTCTTTTGTCAGGAATACAGAAAGACCTCGAGGTAAACAGAGTTTCGACTTAACGGGCTTCAACTTATCGAGATTTTACTGTGAGAGGAAAAGGAAGGAGGAAAGGTTAAGAGATTGGGAAGGGAAGCTACTCCATGGAAATTTTCTGAGGGACATGAGAGTAGCAAACAACAAGACCTGGGTATGGCTGAATAGAGATGACTTGAGAAGAAAATGGAGGGTTTGATAACTGCTGTACAGGAGTGGGCACTGCATGCGGATGAACATGATGAACGCCAGGATAGAGGGAGACAAAGTATTGCAAAGTATTGGAGACTGTGGTCCACTTGGTTTATTAGTCCAACAAGATGGCCCAGACTGAATACAAGGGGAGGTATGACAAGAAAATGTCAAAAATGAGGGATTAAGGTCAAGGACAAATGGGGGAGCACGTTTTGGAGAATGTTCTTGAAATGGAGGATTTAAGGTTTCCCGGCATTTCAACATTCAGACTGACTGTGTTGCACAACACAGTTGGCCAGATGTTTTTCTAGATATGGGAAAAGAATTGTGTGCAACATTATAAATTTGGCTACTCCCGGTGAAACAAGGGTTATAAGCATGGAGAAGGTCTTAAACAAACAGGATTTGACAAGGGAACTTTAAAGTTGTGGAAGATCTGGGTGAACATCATTCTGGGTGTTATAAAAGATCTGTGTTCTCATTGTGCATCAACAAATAATAGTAATAATAATAATGTCTTGAAACCAAGACTAGTTTGGGATACAGTATGCATGCTGCTGTGATTAGACAAGTCACAATTACAACACTGCAAGATTTGTGTGAAATCATAAGATGCATATTAAACCTGCCGATGTGTTCATTCCTCTACAGGTAAACTGAACAATCTGTTCAACAAACTTCATTTTAAGGTGGAAGTGAAGGAGGATCTTTCAGCTCGTGACATGTTGGATTGGTTCAAGAGGGTCAGTCAACTTGACCATAGTCAGTTTGATTGCTTTGCATGCTGTATCCTGACGCATGGAGCAATGGGCAAAGTCTACGGTACTGACTGTAATGAAATTGAGATACACCAGATAATGGCACTTTTCACAGCTGTTTCATGTCAGAGTCTTGCTGGCAAGCCAAAAATGTTTTTCATACAGGTATGTTCATTACCATTTCATTTTTCTTTCATAAGTAGAATGTATTTTATAATGGTACCTCTGTGTTTTACCGCTATGGAAAACATTCAAATTAAATGTTTTTATGTAGGCAGAAACCCCAGTCTTTTTTATACAGAGTGTATCAAAATAAAGGAAACCCAAATTCAACCATAATTTTGTCACGTCAGTGTGACAAGGTTGTATCTTGTGTACAAAACAAATGCGAGTTACGACCTTGTTGCACCGACATGACGATTTATAGGAAAACTGCAGATCTTGATATCTTCAGAAAGGCCTGAATGTCTTCTTTCCAATGACACCTTGATCATGTGCCCAATGTCACAGTTGAATGAATAACAATTCATTGTTGACCAGCAGGTGAAATTTGCACTGTGACGAGTTAGCATACACACATATTCAAAAGCACTTGTGTTGGCCTAAGCACATTCAAATGTCGTCATCTACTGTACAGTGTAAGCTTACTTGTCATAGTGGAAATTTGGGTTTCCTTTATTTTGATAGTCATGTTTGTGAAAGTATAGGGCAGCTTTGGTGTAGCTGATGTGTACATGTATGCCCTACTGTCAAGCATCTTGTGTGTACACACGTTGAAACAAGTTTGTATGAACGCTCATTCATGCAAGTTCCTGACAGATGCATCATTCCCACTAGCTGAGGGCCCAACAGATAGGTGATTTTAAAAGTATAGTCCAACATTTGTCATTGGTGCATTATTTTCCTTTAAGGCAACAAAATTACTCAAAATCTAAAGAAGGGTGCCTAAGAACAAACCTGATGAAGTTTCAGCTCAGAGAATACTGTAAAGCCCAACAAAAGCAATATTCTAGGAATTCAATTTCAGATCAAAAGTTACTGAGTCATGTTTTGAATTGTGCCAGAATTTAGCATCTGGGACATGTTCTCATGTAAAGTTGATTGCAACTACATGTATGTGATGTCATTGTCACACCCCTAGAGTTGTCTTACTCTTAGGGACAGACCTTTGGTAGCTTAGACAGGAATATATACACACCTGTTGCTGGAAATTTGTTTGCCTGTACAATATTTACATTTATTTAGAAAAGAACACAAAATAAGGATAATTTCTAACATTAACATTTTGATTAC
Organism: Acanthaster planci; assembly: GCF_054643075.1. NCBI lineage: Eukaryota > Metazoa > Echinodermata > Asteroidea > Valvatida > Acanthasteridae > Acanthaster > Acanthaster planci. The sequence continues at coordinate 19,718 of NW_028257644.1, read as the reverse complement.
AATATAAATGAGGTGATGAGCGCCTCAATGTTGCTTCTGTTTCTTGCATTGTGGTCGGCTTTTGGCTTCTGTGGCTGACTCGGTAGGTTTTATTAATTTAAGAGTAATTCCGATGTAACATCACTCTGTGACAGTCATGCACTGAACAGATGAACTGACAATGTCATGACAATGCTTGCACATGCTTCTAAATGACTACTTGCCAGAAAGAATAATTTCACAGGGAGTTTCATTCCTTAAAATCTTTAAACCACGTATGCTTTTCAACAATAATATAAGATACATGTACTTTTGGGTAACTGCAAATGATGGACTGTACCTTTAATGTATTCCCCAATGAATCTGTACCCTTTTACCTCTCCAATGGCTTGTTAATGCATCTGATGAAATTACACTTAACAATTAGAATAGTTAAACTGAGGATGTGAACACTGTTAGCATTATCTTTATAATTATATTGATGATGCACAGCTGATACGGCTTCCTTGTTTGATTTCAGGCCTGCCAAGGTAATGTCCAACAGGTACCAGCAAAAGTGCAAGATACTGAAACTGATGAACCTCCGTGTGGAATAGGCGCTGACATCAAAACGTTACCAAATGAGGCTGACTTCCTACTGAGTTATGCTACTGTTCCAGGATATGTGTCATATCGAAGTAAAAGCCAAGGCTCTTGGTTTGTCAATGCTTTGGTCGATCAGATAACCAAACACCACAACACTTCAGATTTGATGTCCATCTTGACCACAGTAAACAGTCATCTTAGTGATGCTGATGCAAAATTTAAAGAGAAAGGTGAAATATTTGTAAGGAAACAGGTGCCAGCACCAAGCTATACATTAAGGAAGAAAGTTTTTCTGCGTAGTTTGGTTGAGTAAATCCACTCAAAATTCTCCAAGGTCACAAACCAAGGCCTGGTAAAGTATAGCGCTCTCCTACATATGTCTATAGCAAGTAAGTTTACGGTACTTGGGTGCCAGTAGTACTACGTTAATACGCTATTTACATGTATAGGTCTTGTATCACGTGATTATCACTTTATTGCGTGCTTAGCTATGGAAGCAAGGTACGGACCTGAAAGGCCCAAACTGTCATGTGTACCTTTTTATATTTTACACTCCAGAGTTCCAAATATTGGCTAAAATATAAAAGGTTAGATTCATCAGATAAGAAACTAGGAATGGTTGGTGATCCATAAATTCATTTCTAAAAATATGCAACCAGTGCAGATGAACATTGTTAACATTTATTTCACAATCGTACATGTACATAACAAACCTGAAGCCAGTCGCTCTGAAATGGGGTATTGTTTGTGGTCCATGCGTCTTGCCTTGCAATTTAGCTATAGGATCAACATTGCATTATTGTGATTGGCTGAAGTGGCGTTATCTCATCAAATTACTTCAGCTGTGGAGAATCAAAGTTACAAATTTCAAACAACATTCAGTGATATATTTTAAGAGTATACTGTGATGACATCATCACTTTGGTGACAAGAATGCATGTGCTCAGTTCTTATAGGAAAAATTTCTTTTGTGGCTTGGTGCAAAAGCTACTATCAATATTGTAGGTTGACAGGACAGTTGAAAGGTTATGTAATTGTGCAAGAAAATAGGAAACTTGACCAATTTTAGTTCTTTATATAGCATAAAGTGCAAAAGTAATGTTTTCATTATTACATGTTCTCATGCTAGAAGTAAAATGGGTGTAACTTTTTTATACTAATAGTGATTTTTACTATTGTTGACGGAAAATGCTCTGAAAAATATGCAGAGTCATTACGTCGACCTCCCAGACATAGAATAGCTCTGTTGAAGAGATTTTCATTCATGAAGTTAATGTAGGGGACCGTGCCTTAGCAAGGGCGACTTCACTGTTTTAATTCTAACTCATGAATATATGCATATTGTGTATAGCTGATATACATTATATCTAGGTTATTTGCATGTTTGTGTGTCAAGTAATTGTTGCTTGATGACCTTGTGCATCCCACGAGCAAGGACTGACAGTATTTGGTAGACATCCACCAGGAAAATAAGTCCAAAGATTATTTTAGACTGACCGAACTGACTGAATTTATCGAAATTATTGTAATGTACAATAATTACCCCTTGTATTATGTGATATTTTGGTGATGCGTTAATTGAAGCTTACGTTACTTGTACTATAATTTACTTGGTAAGTAAGTCTTCATGTATGAATACAAACAAGAGAGTGTAAGAGACCGTCAAAGACTTTCACTGGGCTGGCCATGGAATTCCAGTTTTAGAGAGATGCGGAGAGCATGGGTATATTTTGATGTTAGTAGCACCCATTTCTATGTCTGTGTAGGCATAATCCTATGGCGAATTTGTAGTAGTCTACATGGAAACCCCTGTGAGTACTTCTTGATTTTGTTTGTGATATTGATGTATTATGATATGTATGGACATTGCCATTCACTTTGATGCATTTTATGTAAGCAACGATACACATGTATGCTATAGTGTGCAAATATACAGTATGTATATAGATGCAGTTGGCTCATTGGGAGCTCTCATTATTTCGTTATTTCAGGCAATGGGGGTGTTTGTGACTGTTGCTGGTCATGAATAAATCAAGGCTACAAATATCCTCCTGCCTGAGCCAGTCTCGGTCTTTGTGCACGTACCATGCCGGTGCTCGTTCCGTTTCACAGTGGAACCGGGCTTCCTTGTGGCATCCCACTACATTAACAATGCCAAATTTGGAAAAATGTGTCATAGCAATAAAAACCAAATTGGGGCCCACTGTCTGTTGATACTGACATGATTTTTTAGAAGCATATTCATGGCATAAACATCAGACTGTGTCAAGAGGGTAGTGTGAACAGAAGGGAAATACATACTCCTTGGTATGTCCGTCAGCGATGTAGAACTAGTTTGCCCATCATTCAGGGTGGACAGTGCCGTTTCATCTTTTGTTTTCAAAAGTGCCTTTGCTTTCACGTAGTTCACATAGGTCATTTCTGATGTATTGACAGGTTACTCTGTCAATCACCCGACTTGTTAAATCAGAAGTTGGGTTTCATGGACATACAGAATTAAAGTCATACTACATCTCAGAAGTCTCAAAAAGTGAAACTTTTTGTCCGTCAGAGTGATCCCGATAGTATTCAAAGGGTTTGAGTCAACAAAACTCCCATAGGCACAAGTGACTGAAATCGAATGAACCTAGGAAAATGGGGACTTAGGAAGTGGGGATCCGTGTTTGGAGAGTACCCCAGTCTGATAACCCCATAAGTGATGAAGAAGTATCCAGACTGCAGAAAAGAAAACCTTGACTGGGAAGAGATAAGGTGTGGAGATGGAGATGAAGTATGTGTAAAAGTGAAAAAGTTAGAGTTCGCAGGTAGAGGAAATAAGTTCTTAACGTAAAGGGAGAGAACTGCAATCTTGCATCATGAAAAAAAAGAACTTTGGCCAAGCCCAAATTACTTGGGATAATCTATATTAGCTGTATGATGAACTGATGATCGAGCCTGATCAGTGATGACACAGAAAGATGAGATCAACCGACACCACCAAAATGTTTGGGAAGACTGAGTTTGCCATAAAACAAACAAATTATCATTCTCGTTAAAGCAGAAAAGACAACAGTGATAGTACATCGGAGTGTGAAGTAACATTCTGATGGAAGACATGGTGAGAGATATCAAGAAGTTCCTTGAGTCCCAATAGCTTTCACGTTCCCATTGCCTGGAAGATGTCCGCTCGAGTTTGATGCCCTCTGCATCCCTTGTCCCTTCATTACGAGGGGAACTTCCTTCTGTGAGGGAAGTTCCCCTCGTAATGAAGTCACACTTTGCACCAGAGCTGATGACTCAAAGAAGTATATCATGTGAGATACTTGATGGTGTGCAATAGCAAGATGAGCCAAATCCCAATATTGACCCTTTGCAGCCAATACAGTCAAATCACACCACTACTCCACTGTGACCCTTGTGTACGGACCAGAGTCCCCAAAGTTGATGAACTTATTCTGACTTCCTTAGAGAAATGTATTAAACTCCTCGCAAACTCCTGAAAATTAAAGAGCAGAACAACAACAAATGCTTGTTGTGTCATCCCAACGTCCCAAGACTACCATCCCAGTGTTTAACAGTGATCCCCACCAGGATTCACTCTTGGCAGAATGCGCGCAACTCTCTCGTATGTCACCAACCCGTCAATGTTGATGTAAAGACGAGCTTTCTTAACTGCACGTTTCAGCAACGTCAAAAGTTGTAGAGCACTACTGGAATGAGCACTATTCATTGGAAGAGAAGATGCTTATCAGAAAGCCAGAGATTTTTTGTCCAAAAGATATGGAAACAGTAGTATTACAGTCAATTTCTTAAAAATCTGGAGAGATGGTTTAAGTTGCCCCAGAGACGCAGTGGGTCTGATCTTAGATTTTTGTAGCAAGATTGTTGCAGCAAGGGAAACGTTCCCAGGCCTTGATGTTATGGACTACGCCAAGGAGAATGTCAAACTAATTGAAAACAATCCCTGTAGCCTTTTGCGCTACAGATCGCCAAACAGCGTGGCTCAGCAATTACACGCACCCGGATTAGTAATCAAATAATGTCCGTTACATGTACATGTAACTGAATGTCACTTTATTTGCTGGAAAGATGTGGCAAGCGAGCTTGGGTGGCTATGCAATAACGAAGTCTGAAGTCGGATGATAATAATTTGTGATTCAGTTATGACCAGATGACTTAAATACAGAGATAGCGCAGAAACACAGCAGCGTGGCGTCATAGAGTAGCAGTAGTAGTTGAGTTAGACAGAAGGAAGCTGCTGTGCTGGTGCGCTATCTCTGTATTTAATTTAATTTACTGGCAGAAGTGCAAGCAGAGAAGAGGAGACAAGCACTTGAGGAGGAAGAACTGAGGTTACGACAGAAATGTCGACAAATAGCCAAAATGGATGCGATGGAAAAAACTTTCGCCGAGACTGAGAATGGTGAAATTCAGTTGGGACCTACCAAACACTCCATCCCATATTGCCAGCCAGTGACTGGTCACCTCACAACACCTGGTCAAGACAACAATGCCTGTGAAAAGGGGGACATTATTTCAACTTCAAACTCGCCGTCAGCCGTCATGGAAAGTACCCATGTTGGAGACATCTTGACTCAGATGCTGAACAATAGCCAGCTGCAGCAGCAGTCCCTCGTTGAAAATCTACATCTGCTAAAGACAGAACTGATGACTTTCGATGGGGACCCAGTTAATTATTGGGTGTTCATTAGAGCATTTGAAAATGCTGTAGACAAGGAATATGTTAACGATGCAGCCAAGCTTGCCTGTCTGCAACAGTACTGCACTGGACCGGCAAGAAAACTCATCCAGTACTGTGTGATGAAGACACCCAGTGAAGGTTATGCTCTTGCCAGAAAGCTGCTGAAAGAAAGGTTTGGCAATGAATACGACATCGCTGAGGCCTGGGTGAACAAGATCGTTGCCAGACCAGAGATTCGAGACCGCAAGTCACTGTTTGATTTCTCAGATGAGCTGCATAATTGCCGAGAGACCCTGCTCACCATGGGCAAGCTTAACGAGCTAAACAACGACAAAGGCCTTTCTCGGATCTAGAAATTGCCATGGGACTTGCGAAGAACATGGATAAAAAGGGTGCACTACATTAAGAATGTCGGCGAGAGGGCATCCAACATTGATGATGTAGTGAAGTTAGTAACAACCTCAGCAGAACAGGCTAACGACTCTGTGTTTGGTAAACTTGTTAGGAACACCCGAGGCCAAAGGACTAGCCGAAGCCAAAACAGAGAGCCAACTTCAATACAATGGTCGAGATTTCTCAAGCCAAGACAACCGCTGGGTCAAGTCCAAGTACAACCTACAAGCAATGGGTATGGGCACAAAAAACAGTCTGTTTTGTGGCCAAGGGCATGGGTTGTTCAGCTGCAATGCCTGGAAGGCACTGCGGGTTAACGACCGGCTGAATTTTGTGCAAAGTAAGCGGCTTTGCGTGAATTGTCTGCAGTTGGGACATCGGGCCAAAGACTGCACCAGAAACACGGTCGGCACTGTGCCTGGATGTGGACTTAAGCACACCAAATTTTTACACCTACCCCATATAAGTGACGGCACGACGAAAACCACTCGACACCATCCCCTTCGTTACTCAAACAGCCGACACCTCGGCACCCATGAATACCAGTAAGAGACCACCAACGAGCACCTCAACAAACATGACATGCAACGCCATTGGGGCCGGCGTTGGTAAAGTAGCCCTTCCAATTATACCTGTGAAGGTGAGAGGACAGGGAGGATTTTCAGATTTCGTGGTCACGTGTGCTCTTCTTGATTCTGGATTAACGCAGAGTTTTTGCTTAGAAAGCTTGATGAGGAGACTTGGAGTACCGGGGAAGCACGACAAGATTAGGCTTACAGACTCGACAACCGTGGCGTACTCACTGACACCTTTGTTGTGAGCCTTGAAGTCACTGACATAAATGACAACACTGTAGTCTTGACACGTGCTGGCCAGGCCTGAGCTCCACATCAGCTCTGATTGCCTCGTGACCCAGGAAGAGTTGAACAAGTGGCCGCATTTGAGGGACATTGTTCTGCCAGATACAGACACAAATTAGGTTAACCTTTTCATCGGACAAGACAACCCTTCAGTCATGACGTCTAAGGAAGTTCGTGAAGGCGGCCTGGAAACACCCTACGTCACGAGGACCATTTTGGGCTGGACGCTAAATGGTCCGATAGAATCTGGACCCCAGAAGCGTGAATCTTCACACTTCATTAACACTAATGTCAGTCTCCACCGTCAAGTGGAGAAATTCTGGAAGCTGGACGATGCAGGAGGCAGCAAACCCGCTGTCTATCAGTGATGGGAAGGTCATCGCTATGTGGAGCAGTCTGTCTGTTGGGATGGCGGACACTACAGCATGGGCATTCCCTTCAAGACCAAGCCACCCTATCTGCCTGACAAGAAGGCAGTTGCAGAACACAGGCTGCGCCTTCTCACCAGGAGACTACAGAGAGACACTGACATGAAAGAGAAGTACATTGCAGGCATTGATATGCCAAGGGCTATGCTGAGGAAGTACCTCGACAACAATTCGACAGATCAGACGGAGCAGTCTGGTATCTTCCACATCACCCTGTGATCCATCCACGAAAACCCAGGAAGCTGAGGATTTTGTATTTGATTGTGCTGCAAAGTATCGAGGTGTGTCACTGAATGACAAGGTACACCAAGGCCCTGATTTCACCAAAAGTTATTTGGAGTCCTACTTCGCTTCCGTCAAGAGACCATCGCGCTCATGGCAGACATAGAAGGGATGTTCCTCCAGGTTCGGGTGAACAAGCCTGGTCATGATGTCCTGCGTTTCCTGTGATGGGCCAATGATGACATCGCTGAAGTTCCAAAGACGTACCGAATGACCTCTCACTTTTTCGGCGGAGTGTGGTCACCCAGTTGCGCCAACTTTGCCCTGAAGTGCACTGCACGGGACAAGCATAAGTTTGATGCTGAGACTATCAACTCCATCTATGTGGATGACTGTCTCAAGTCTGTGGCTTCAGAAAAGGAGGCTATCAACCTTGTTAGCCAACTTTGCGAGGCACTTGTGCTTGGTAGCTTTCGTCTCACGAAGTTCATAAGTAACTCACGTGAAATCCTGCAGACAATTCTGGAAACTGAACGAGCCAAGGGAGTCCCCTCATTTGATCTTGACCACAAGATGTTGCCTGCTGAACGTGCTTTGGGCGTTCTGTGGGACATTAAAACAGACATGTTCACCTTCGACAAACACCCGAAGGACAAACCTCTGACACGCCGTGGACTGTTGAGCACAGTCAGTTCTGTGTACCACCCTCTTCGACTTGCCAGTCCATTTGTGTTGACTGCACAGGTGTTGTTCCTGCAACTATGTAGACTAAAGATTGAATGGAACAGTCCAATGCCTGATGACATCACCGAGCAGTGGGTCCAGTAGAAAACAGACTTGCTAAACCTGCAGAACTTAAGGATACCCTGCAGTATGAAGCCATCAGGGTTTGGGGTAGTGGCTTTAGCAAAGTTACACCATTTCTCCGATGCATCAGAGAAAGGATATGGTGCAGTGATATATCTACAACTTCAAGACTTTAGTGGGCAGACACACTGTGGGCTAGTTATGTCCAAGGCCAAACTGGCTCCCTTGAAGACAACTACCATTCCGCTTTGGAGCTTTCGTCAGCTGTTATTTCGGTCAAGCTGGATGAGATGATGTGCCAACACTTGACCTTGCCTCTACAAGAGTCAGTGTATTGGAGTGATAGTATAATTGTCTTTCACTACCTCCAGAGTGAAGATGAGCGGTGCCAGATATTTGTGGCAAATCGTGTTGCTATGATACTGGAGCATTCCACCCCTTCGGAGTGGAGGTATGTAGAATCTGGAGCCAAGCCAGGATATGATGTCCCTTGAGGCCTAACAGCAGAAGAGCTCATTCAGAATGGTCGATGGATCCGTGGTCCACAATTTTTGTGGAGCGAGGAAGTTGCCTGGCCCCCACAACCCGATTCTGACAACAAGACACTATCGAGTGAGGCAGAAGTGAAGACGGAAACTCTTGTGTACAGCAGTGAGACCAGTAAGAGTAACGCTGACGTACTGTACACCCTCCTGAAGAAATTTACGTCATGGTTTCGCCTCAAAAAGGCAGTTTCCTGGATTTTCAGAGTGAAGGGTATTCTCTTGGGCAGAATTTGGAAGCAAGGCATGTCTAAAATGACAGGACCTCCTACTGTCTGTGAGACCCAGGCAGCTGAGAAAGACATCGTAGGATGCCTCCAGAGAAGCAGCTTCAGTGAGGCCCTTTTGAAGACAAGTTGCTTCCGCAAGCTGTCACCCTTGACATCCAGTAATGGCACTGTTCGTGTTGGAGGTCGAATTGCCAATGCCCCTCTTGAAGACGACACCAAACACCCGTGGATACTCCCAGCACGCCACCCAGTTATACCGCTCATCGTTAGACATTATCATGTGACACCAGGACACTCCGGAGCAGAGCACACACTTGCAGAAATCCGTCAACAGTTTTGGATTGTCAAAGGCCGTGCAGCTGTCAAATCTGTCGTCCATAGGTGTATCCCATTCCGACGAAAGGAAGACTCCCCCAATGACGCAGCGCAAGGCTGACCTGCCACAGGACCGTGTTACCCCTGGACTTCCACCTTTCAGCATGGTTGGTGTGTACCTTTTCGGGCCATTCGTGGTCAAGCGAGCGAGGAGTGAATTAAAGAGATACGGCTGTCTCTTTACTTGCCTTGCAACGAGAGCCATCCATCTCGAGACTGGAGACTGACTCATTCATAAACGCTCTCCAGCGTTTTATCAGTCGTCGTGGCAAGCCAGTGGAGGTGAGATCTGACAATGGCCCCAATTTAGTTGGAGAAGAACGAGAACTGCGACGTGCCATCGAGAGTTGGAATCAGGACAAGATTCATGAGCATCTCCAGAAAGACATCCAATGGGTCTTCAATCCGCCGCCGCTGCCTTTCACTTTGGTGGCGTGTGGGAAACGCAAAATCAGAACTGTGCATTCCGTTTTGATCAGCCTGCTTGTTCAACAGACACTCGATGATGAAGGACTCCTTACGCTCATGTGCATTGTAGAAAGCATCGTCAATGGTCGCTCTATAAGCTCTCAAATGACCCTCATGACCCAGCACCACTGACACCAAACCACCTCCTACTTCTCCACTCAGGCCCACAATTGCCACCTGGGGAGTTTACAAAGCAGGATCTCTACAAGCGACAGTGGCGACAAGTACAGTATCTGGCCAACCTGTTCTGGCGACGGTGGCTAAGTGAATATCTGCCATCTCTGCAAGAGCGCCAGAAGTGGATAAATCCGCAACTCAACTTGCGCACTGGTGACCTTGTGTTCGTAAAGTATGAGAACCCCCCCCCCGTTACCAGTGGCCACTCAGGCTTGTTTCAGATACCTACCCAGGCAAAGATGGTAAAGTTCGAACAGTCCGAGTGAAGACGCAAGCGATTGTACAATCGACCTACTGACAAGCTTTGTCTCCTTGAGGGAGAAAAGACTGAGCTGTAGGGATTGTAATGCTGAGAGACAGTTGTTCAAAGGACAGTTCACGACACTGTAAAGAGGTTGTCTTTATCTGGATATCTTCAAATATTCTGTCGCTTTTTTGCATATTTTGTAATTACCAGTGAGGTCATTAGGGGCCGGGATGCAGCGGCCAGAATGTCGTTCTGTATTTTGTTTGTTCGCAAATGCAATGACTTGCGTCTTGTGCTGTTTTGTTCCTAGAGGACGCTGTGTGAGCGCTCACATAATGCCGTGCTACCAGTTTATTCAGCGTTGTGCGGTGAATTTCTGAGAAAATCGTCATTCTTTTGCCGTTAATTTGCGAAAACCTTGCCAGCTCAGCAAATTTAACCAATGTAGCCTTTTGCGCTAAAGATCGTCAAACAGTGTGGCTCAGCAATGACACGCACCCGTTTTAGTAACCAAATAATGTGCGTTACATGTACATGTAACTGAATGTCACTTTATTTGCTGGAAGGATGTGGCAAGCGAGCTTGGGTGGCTATACAATAACAAAGTCTGAAGTCGGATGATAGTAATTTGTGACTCAGTTATGACCAGAGGACTTAAATTAAATACAGAGATAGCGCAGAAACACAGCAGTGTGGCATCGTAGAGTACCGTTAATTTGCGAAAACCTTGCCAGCTCAGCAAAGTGAGTAGTAATTTTTAGTCTTTAGACTCTATGTGAATGTTGTTGTAAGGTTTCCAGCGGATTGAAGTCATAAATGTAAGAGTTTGTCATTAAAATTTTTCTTTTTTTACGTGATCAGGACTTTCGCTGGGCGCTGGGCACGTGCATGTATGTGTAGCTCATTTATCCGCTCCTTTTGACCAGATTGTTATTTATTACCTTTTTGAGACAGTTCAGAGCAACAGATTTAAGTTTTGAATAGTTGTACTGGTGTATAGTAACCACGCATACATATGATTTACTTGTGAATACATCATTTAGTAGTATTTTTGTATTTATAATTTTATATAGTTGAACCACCATCACTGTCCCCTCTGTCACCATCGTCACCACAACTATTGTCACCGTCACTACCACCACCAGCACAGCAGCTTCCCACTGTCAAACTCAACTACTACTGCTGCTCTACGACGCCACGCTGCTGTGTTTAATTTAAGTCCTCTGATCATAACTGAGTCACAAATTATTATCATCCGACTTCAGACGTTGTTATTGCATAGCCACCCAAGCTCGCTTGCCACATCTTTCCAGCAAATAAAGTGACATTCAGTTACATGTACATGTAACGGACATTATTTGGTTACTAATCCAGATGCGTGTCAGTGCTGAGCCACACTGTTTGACGATCTGTAGCGCAAAAGGCTACATTAGTTCAAGTTGCTGAGCTGACAAGGTTTTTCGCAAATTAACGGCAAAAGAATGACGATTTTCTCAGAAATTCACCGCACAACGCTGCATAAACTGGTAGCACGGCATTATGTGAGCGCTCACACAAGACGCAAGTCATTGCATTTGCGAACAAACAAAATACAGAACGACATTAATGGCCGCTACATCCCCATTCTACATGGAGTGGAGAGATGCAATGGAGTGTTGAACGACTCATGGTGAAGGAACCTACCCACCCCTTTCTGCATTTTTGAGAAAGGCCGCAGACAAAGCAAACATGCCATAGTTACGAAGTTGGGGACCTGCAGTGAAAAGAGTTTCAATTTTTCGAAAATCAGAAAAAAGTCAACCCTAACAGATTTAGTCTTCAATAGCCCATCAAATGATATCAGCATATAGAGTGTTGGATTTCCTCGATGGTGAAAAAGACCCTAGTGGCAGTTCATCGCTTCGCTTTCCCCGTTGGCTCTAAATTTGTGCAGATCTAAAGGTTTCGTGTGTGCTCAAGGTGCATGTACGCCAATACATGAATAAGATTATTCTCAGACTGAAATGAATCACCGTGCACACACGCTTTAGTTTGTCTTCTGGCCACAGCTTTGTTTTATTTCCAAGACCTCTTAGAATATGGCCAGATACCAGAAGTTTTTTGGGAAAACTGGCAACTAAATTGCATTTTCATCGGGCACACCAGACACAGCCATGAAATAGGGTAATAATCTTATTCATGTATTGGCGTACATGCACCTTGAGCGCACACGAAACCTTTAGATCTGCACAAATTTAGAGCCAACGGGGAAAGCGAAGCGATGAACTGCCACTAGGGTCTTTTTCACCATCGAGGAAATCCAACACTCTATATGCCGATATCATTTGATGGGCCCACCCAAAACACAGCCCCTTAGACCGTGTTAATATTCAGGGCACACCAGACCATGCTACAATTATGGCTCACCAGACCACCACACGTTTAATTAGGACGCACCAGGCCCACCGTAAATATGCCACACCAGGCAAGCAAAGTTAGGCTACACCTGGCCCACCATTGTTCAACGCTAAACATGGCACAGTAGCCCATGTTAATGTAACACTTATAACACACCTGGCTCGCCTATAAATGCTGAATAACAATCAGGCACACCAGACCCTAAAAAAGTAAAAGCCTGCAGTCATGTTTACACCAATTAATTAATAACTCTGTAGTGAAAACTCTAAACCTGAATTATTTAATTTGCAGGCACCCAATGTTTCCTCTTGGAGACTTACGGGAGGAATGGCCCATGGTGAACATCCATTGAGCCATTCGAGTGCCTGTCACAAAACATTGAGATTACAGCCATAATGCCTCCATTGTATGCTGTAACTGGTAAAATAACTTTTTGGCCATTACAATAGACCATTTCTTGACTGTGTCTGTCAAAATTCCCGCCCAAAACTGCTTCAAAGTGCCAAGCTGAGTCAAATCTCTATGTAGGATACGATTCCCCCATTTGAACCGCTGAGGGGAGAAATGGTTCTTGATGAACATCCAAGAAACACAAAACCAAATATTAGCGATAATGCAAAGCACAATGCCAAAATTTCGTTCGCACAATAACATGTTACTTAACACAAGGTGGAGATGGGGCGGAGGCGGGTAAACAAAAGTTTGAAAGTTGCATTGTCTATTAAATCTTTACCCTATAAAGGCTGTGACAAAACTGACCTTAAATTACATTCCCTAAATCCATCAAGCCATGCGTCCCATTAAGAAGATGTCCCATTGGTTAAAAGTTGTCACAGAAGTTCCCTTATTGGTCTAAATTTTCAAATGTTATTGGTTTACAAATTATGCTAATCATTCAGTGGATCCTTTTTAGAATTCTTTGTTTTCTACAAATTTTCTAAAAACATTTTAACCAAGATGCTTCCTTCCAATTCCACACATACCTGCAGATAAGGAAAGCTGGTAGAAACACTACCTAATAGTTCATGCACTACTTCTTGGTTGTTAAGCATAGGAGAGATTTCTCAGTTGTTCTTGTCCAAATTTGCAGTAAAATTGGATCAATTAGCTAGTCAGCTTCACAAAGCTTTACACATAGTATTGCTTGCAAACTGTTACAATACATACCAACTATTACGCACAGGAGAGATACACACATACGTACCACAAACCAATAACAAAGACCTTCATGAAGATGTGCATGTATGTTTTCCACACTCTGCCTACAGCGCAAGCAGAGCTCAATGAATATTCATCACAATGTTGCCCCAAAGCAGCTGATTGGCTGCCAACAACAGTACAGGATCCCTTGTTGACACAAAATTGCTTATGGCATTTTCCTAGTTCTGGATTGGTAAACCCACTCCGGATCGCGGCAAAAACTTCTTCACGCATAACACGTAACCACGCGAGAACCATTTTGACAAGCTGACTTTCTTTCAAGAAGTTTCTAAATAAAAATAAAGTTCATATATCAGAAGTTTAGTGAATTAAAAAACACTGAAAGCTTGTCCTAAGGAGTCTTTCAGTTTATTGAGGGTGCAATTTGATACGAGTGAAGAAAAAGTCAATTTGTTATTGCAAAAAGGAGTTTATCCCTATGAATATAACAGTTTTGAGAAACTTTAAGAACCCCAATTACCACCCGTTACAAATTTTACAGGACCATAAAACAAGAAAGTAGAACTCCAAAGGACTACTTCAGAGCGTAACAAGTGTGGGAAACTATTGATAACATAATCTTGGGAGATTACCATGGCACAACTTGTATGTTGTGAGCGACGCTTTCATTGGCGGGTGTTTGGGAAAAATTCAGATCTCCGTCAGAAAATTACGGTTTATGCCCAACACACCATACCTAACGGCCCCTTGGTTAAGCGGGGACACCCTTTTGAACTCAGATAAACATGTCTTCTTTGAAAAGGGAAACTAGGCGGCATATCGAGCATTGGCGCTGCAATTTTTTTAAAGCAAACAATACATACATGTATCTCCCCGACTACGACTCAACAAACGATTGTTTTGTTGAGTCGTAGTCGGGGAGATACAACAATTTGTTCAGGATGGCGATGAGTCGGCCATTACCAGTTGGTGATTCTGCGTAGATAACACCGAACAAGTTACATCTGAATGCATACCCATAAGAACTTCACGTCTTTCAGAACAATCATCCCCTAGCTCCACAAACCATTGTCATTATATAGCGCTGGCCTGGTTTTCAAAGTATGGAGACAGAACTGTCGTCAAAGTACCACCCCAAAAATACTGGCACTTTGTATCCAAAATACAAGTATGTGGTGCACTACATTACGTAGTGCACCACATGTATATACATGTATATCTCGAATTGGAATTAATACACGCAAAAGTTCACCGAGTCCTGCAATTTAATAAAAACGGTGGATGTGGTCTTACATCGATAAAAATATAAAATTAAGAGCTAAGGCAAACTCAGATTTTTAAAACGATTTCTTCAAGCTCATGTAGTCCTATAACAGCGTTTTGGAGAGAACGATGGAAAACGTTACAAACAGAATAAATGCTCATTTACTCAGAGAAAATGACGTTTATCAAACTAAATATGAAAAGTTAGTAAGCCTGAAGTTTGAAGAGCGTAAATTATCGCTTGTCGAAATGTATAAAACGAAAACAATTTTAAACAAACCAATTTACTGCGGTGTGAGTACACTAGAACCTGTTCAAGACGTTAACGTACGGCTTTTACTATTTCAAGTTAAAAGTCACGTACGGCAACAACGTGAGGTTATTGTACACTGCGCCCACGCTAGCTATCGAGACCGAAGACGTTTACGATGACATGAGAGGGAAGACGCGGACTATACGCAAGTAATTACGAACTAGACCGTGGGCGAATGAACTTTTGCAAAGGTCATTTGTACATAAAACGATTTACGTAAAGCTCGTGTGTGCGCCAATGGGCTGCTGTTGATACAGACGATCGAAATTGATGAAATACGGAAGCTGCTGAAGACGAAAATAAATAGGGAAAAAACAAGAACATAATTAACATTCTGGAAACCTACAATCCCGTACAGTCTTTTAAAAAATACTACTGAATAGTGTCCCTAAATAATTTTCGATATTTTTCTATATCTTTTAAGGAAAGGAAATTGGCCAGATTTCCATTTATCACTAACTTCCCCCGCAAGGCCCTATTAGCCCTCAGAAAGCAATAATAATTTTTATTAATATGTCCTAAAAAGTCAAATTTAGCAGTGAGAAAATCGAAGCATTTTCTTAAAAAACAGAATTTTTCAGACCAGCTTCATAGGGGTTGTGCACACTCAGGGTGTCAAGTGACATTCGTTATGAACTCACTCCAGGACATCTTCACGAAAAGCAGTAATTTTTAAAATACAGTGAAACTGAAAATGGAGGAAAACAGAAATTGTAAATACGTACGAGTTTAAACTATAAGGTAATTTCATACAAATTAAAGTTCAATTAAGTGTGTGGAGTATGTTGTTGTTCCTTAAACTCCTCAATCGAGCCACGGTCCACAGATAAATTTCATCAATTGAAAGACTTAACCAAAACTTGAAAAGAATTTATCAAAATTGAAGCTCTAGCTCAGTGAATTGCCCACTTACCATTCACTAGACAACGAATGTCACAGAAGGGCGCCCGCTCAAGACGCACGGTGAAGCGATTTGTTTTATGTACAAATGACCTTTGCCCTACTTTCCAGTCCAGTGCAGCGTACATACGATAATTACGAACTGGCTTATTACACCTTTTCAAATGACGACCCAAATTACCCCTTCTTCGACCTAATAAATAAAAATGACGTTGGAAATTTCAGAGACGAATTTGAAGGGAAGGTTGTAAGTGAATGCGTTTGTATACGACCAGAAAGTACTCAATTTTAACCACCGACACTGTTAATGTGAAAAAGGCCAAAGGCGAAAAATTAAAACACAAACATTACAGAGATTGTGTCTTTAAAAATGTTTGCTATATAAGATCTGAAAATCATATAATTTATACTATTATTAGCCAACAAAATTTTTTCACTTCATACAAAAAGATTCATTGGTGTTATCAAGTGACGCCAAAATGTGTTACTTTAACACCGCTAGTTTTACTTCACAAGTGTTACGATGCACCAGAGAATGTAACACCAACATAGTTGAAATAACGCCCAAACAGAACACCCAAACACCGGTAAAAAGTGTTAGCACGGTCCTCTGGTAACACCGATTTAACACCCCGGTTTTCGTAATGTATACATTTTACCCGCTGGTTTGAAAACGCTGGCCTGCGGTCGCTATTGCTTAATTTGAACAGTTACAATAATATAACGTAAGACCTGTGTTAACTTTCACGCCATTGATGCTTTTAAACTGACTCGTTCTTTTCTCGATTTGATAAACATTGATGCTCCAAATTGGGTCTGTGGCTCTTCTTGTGGTGCCTCTCTCTTGTTTACCTGGGTAATACAGATATCTCACCAAAGCAAACTTAGGGCGCTCTGGCCGATTGGTGCTGCTTGCTCTTGTTTTAACACCTTGAGCCGGACTTCATGGCTGTTTGGGTTTTGTATCAACCTTGTCGTTTCTTCATTAACAGCTTTCAGAACTTGGGGTAATCGATCGACCAACTCGACGTTTCTCTCACCTGGGTTCAACATTAAGGTTTGTACTGATGTCCAAAGAGTCTCTGAAAGTTCTATTGAACCACTCTACGATGCCTTAAGACTTGTGAACACCAGGTTCACCCACGATGACTTCTACATCTTTTGACTGTTACACTTTTTTTTTAATCTCGCCTTTTAATTCTGTGCAAGAATCTATACGTTGGTTGTCAAAGTCAGAGTTGACCTTTTGTAAATCTCAATCAGAGCGTCTGTCACTTAACCAGCAGTTGTTTGAAGCATGTGTTTAATAGTAGCCCCATGTTTGAAGTCAGCGGCACTGCATGCTTCAAGTTGGACCGGCTGGCCACGTTGACCGCTTAACGCGTATTTTTAACCCCTTCACGGCGGGATTATTTTGACCGCGACTGCTGGGCCCTGAATGGAGGGCTTTGTCCAGCAGCAGGCCCCATTGAAGCTGCATCGTGAATAGACTGTATGTGTGGTATGCACTAATCCTCCCACAGCGGTGTGGCAGTAGCAGTCCTCCGTAGCGAAGGGGCTTGGGGCTTTACTTTATCCCAAGGTAAATACAAAACGTCCATTTTGATACATGTTGTTTGGTTTTGCAAATTCTTTTTTTTCAACGTCAAGGGGCTGAATACATAACTCGGGAGTGGGAGGAAAACTTGCCAGATGGCTTTCTCAGCCATTTTCTAATGACCTCGAGTCGACACCGGTTTTCTCAGGAAATTGATCCACTACTCATTTACCTTTCCAATAACCTTTAGGACTGTAGTACATTTAGACAATTGCTGTGATTCCCCTCTCGTTTCATTTTATTCAACCAATTTATTACCGCTTGCTGATGTAATGAACTAGGTACCAAACAGCCGTTGTTCCGCAAAGATAAACATAAAGAAAGGTATGAAAGAAACTGGCCCTTAACAAATATTGACATTCCTATATTTCAAAATGGATGAATCTGTTATAAGTAGCGTGAGCTACTATTGGCGCTCTCCATGGAAATATGCAGTATAGTTGTTGCAGCATGAATAATCCTTCCCGAATCAGGTTGCTCATGGAGCTATTATACACAAGAAGTAAGCACATACAGAGATCAAAGGGTCAATGATGGCCACCGCAAGCACTGCACGTGCTGCAAGGACAAAACAAATTATGCGCCACTAGCAGGCTGTAAGAAAAGCTCGGAGTTGCATTCGCAAAGAATTGTGAGTACCGCGCATGCGTGTCCGTAACACTTCCGCATGTTCAACATGCCAAATGTACCAAAATATGATATTACTCTGTGAAAGTAGTTTGGTCGTGTCCTCAATCTATTATGTGATGTTGTCGAACCATTATGTGATGATTGTCAATCCATTATGTGACGTTCTAAATCCATCATGGGAAGTTCTCAAACCATTACATGATGTTATCAATCCATTACGTGAAGTTGTCAATCCATTATGTGAAGTTGTCAATCCATTATATGAAGTTGTCAATCCATTATGTGAAGTTGTCAATCCATTATGTGAAGTTGTCAATCCATTATGTGAAGTTGTCAATCCATTATATGAAGCTGTCAATCCATTATGTGAAGTTGTCAATCCATTATGTTAAGTTGTCAATCCATTATGTGAAGCTGTCAATCCATTATGTGATGTTGTCAATCCATTATATGATGCTGTCAATCCATTATGTGACGTTCTCAATATGTAACTGCAGCCCCCGGTAACCTGTAGGTGCGCCCTCTGTTGAACTACTGGAGTTTACCTTTCCTAAAAGCACATTGTTGCAACAGCCGTTTTTGTTGCCTGATACATATTGGTCACCAAATCATCCAAAATGAATGAGCGATAAACATGTCCTTCCTGTTTGTTTGAAGGCCTTAATCTCAGAGGAAGCATGGAGGTATTGTTTAATAATGAGAATGACTGATTTGATAAGTTTGTAGTGTTTTTAGAGCTTTAGTCTTGGATTAGTTTTTTCATAAGAAAACACTTGATTTTTATACATGCTAATTCTTGCCTTGTTACACGTATATTGAACAATGCATGTGTACTTAGATTTATTGCAGTTTTCAGGGAGCCTTGCTAGTTAATGTAGTACTCTACTCGTCTCTCTGGAGCCGCGTAACCCATACTGCGAAGACTAAGCTTTGTTGGAGATAATCATTTGAACTTGCGTATACCGAATCTCTGTCTAGAGATTTCTTACAATGGTCACTACTAATCTGGAAGTGAAAGATGCTTCTGTCGAGACCCTTGTTTTT
Source organism: Acanthaster planci (assembly GCF_054643075.1). NCBI lineage: Eukaryota > Metazoa > Echinodermata > Asteroidea > Valvatida > Acanthasteridae > Acanthaster > Acanthaster planci. The sequence continues at coordinate 419 of NW_028257644.1, read as the reverse complement.
TTTTTTTTGCGTCTGCAACTTGAAATTACAATCAATCTATTATGTGAAGTCGTCAATTCATTGTGTGAAGTTGTCAAATCATTATGTAAAGTTCTTAATCCATTACATGAAGTTCTCAATCCATTATGTGATGTTGTCGAACCATTATGTGATTGTCAAACTTTTACGTGAAGTAGTGAATCCATTATGAGAAGTTGTCAGCGACATGTTCATGTCTTGTATTGTCCTATGTTATAATATGTATGTCTGTCAATAGGTTAGGGTACAAAATCAAATCTATGCTTCACCCTTTCCCTAAATGTTGTTCTTTAACGTGTTAATGTGAGTTAATGTGAATTTCAAATATAATTTCCATTGCCCAAAGAAAATTGTATAATACATCATACTAATTTTAATATACCCGCGGAATGAGGTGAATA